>NW_026634268.1:0-100000 GCF_024868665.1 Triplophysa rosa
ACAATCTCCTGAACTCCAACTGAATGTCAGAATGGGAAAGAAAGGTGATTTAAGCAATTTTGAGCGTGGCATGGTTGTTGGTGCCAGACGGGCCGGTCTGAGTATTTCACAATCTGCTCAGTTACTGGGATTTTCACGCACAACCATTTCTAGGGTTTACAAAGAATGGTGTGAAAAGGGAAAAACATCCAGTATGCGGCAGTCCTGTGGGCGAAAATGCCTTGTTGATGCTAGAGGTCAGAGGAGAATGGGCCGACTGATTCAAGCTGATAGAAGAGCAACTTTGACTGAAATAACCACTCGTTACAACCGAGGTATGCAGCAAAGCATTTGTGAAGCCACAACACGCACAACCTTGAGGCAGATGGGCTACAACAGCAGAAGACCCCACCGGGTACCACTCATCTCCACTACAAATAGGAAAAAGAGGCTACAATTTGCACGAGCTCACCAAAATTGGACAGTTGAAGACTGGAAAAATGTTGCCTGGTCTGATGAGTCTCGATTTCTGTTGAGACATTCAAATGGTAGAGTCAGAATTTGGCGTAAACAGAATGAGAACATGGATCCATCATGCCTTGTTACCACTGTGCAGGCTGGTGGTGGTGGTGTAATGGTGTGGGGGATGTTTTCTTGGCACACTTTAGGCCCCTTAGTGCCAATTGGGCATCGTTTAAATGCCACGGCCTACCTGAGCATTGTTTCTGACCATGTCCATCCCTTTATGACCACCATGTACCCATCCTCTAATGGCTACTTCCAGCAGGATAATGCACCATGTCACAAAGCTCGAATCATTTCAAATTGGTTTCTTGAACATGACAATGAGTTCACTGTACTAGAATGCAGTTAATATTGAAAGTTTGGTTTGCACACATTGTTGAAATTACTTCTAAAATTCTACTGGAGACAGCTGAATTGCGTCTTTTTCTGAGCAAAAAAACAAAAATTGTAAATACACAGTAATGGTACACAGTAAAATCGCCAGTGTTAAAAAAATGTCAAATTAACACTCACAGTGTATATATAATCCACACTCTCAAAGTGTGGATTATATAAACACTGTGAGAGTTAATTTTTAACTGTTTTTAGCACTGGCGATTTTGCTGTGTATAATTGATTTTTTTACCCAAGACTGAAACAGCAGATCTTGCAGATCCTTCAATTACATTTTTGGGAAATGCCAGTTCTATTTCCTCAATGAGCTTTTGCCCTGTAGAAACAGGAAAGACACATAATAACAATTTTTATAATTTGGAGCACGTTGAAATGTATTAGGCAACTAAACACAGTGTTAACTAATGGCCCAGATAAAATTTACACATTTCTGTGCATTTCTGTACATTTTGAAAAAAAGATTCTTTTATTCTATTGAATAAATTCATACATGGTAAAATGGGTTAAACAGAGCTGACAGTACCACACATTTAATGGAAACTGAAAGTTGACAGTGGTGTCATCCAAAATGTACGTAATAAATATGCAAAATAGAGGAATCTGTAGAATTTGTATAAATGACAAGATTTCATGTTCTGCATGAATCTTTCTATGTTGATGCCCCTCAGCTGCGTTTAGTAATAAAATTCTAAATACCTTGGAAGTGCACAAAAGAGGAAGAAGTAGTAGAAGGACACTTACCCTTAGGGCAAAGGAACCAGCTATGGCTTTGAGTCTTCTCAACTCCTTCAGCCTGTCAGACACATGTTAGTGTGAGCAAAAATCTAAATCATAGCTTCCATGTGTTTGAAACTGTGACGGGTAGCTGGAGAACATTTTTACCTACGTTTACATGAAGGCTTTGTGTGACTGTGTCAATGCGTCCTCTCTCCGGCACGCTCACAATCTCATTGTCACACACAGTCTGTGACTGCTCTGCCTCTGCACTCACTGTAATATTCAACACTCCTTCAATACACAAAACACATCAGAAGAATTACGAAAAATAAATAAACAGAAAAATAAATAATTGATGTGTCTGAAACTGACCAAGAACAGAAGGAGTGAGAATCCATTTAAATGTTTTTCTTCCATTAGCACATAGACAGGATGAATACTGATCATCAGAGGAGGCTTTAAGAGTGAAGTCTGAGGACGGAGCTGGAGTTATTGTAACCTGTCCATGAAAGATGGAGGATTAGTTCAGATCTGATATGACAGAAATGTGACAGAAAATGAATTGAGAAATCTCACCATGATGCACTTGGACAGATAGTTGAAGACGGTGGCCTTCAGCTCAAAGATCTCTCCACGGATGATGGAGTAAGGCAGAGAGAGCTCCAGGAAGAAGGGCTGGAAAACTGTCAGCTGAGCAGGAGGAGCCAGACCCAGACCTTCAGAGGACAGACAGAAGACCTCCGTCTCCCAGGTGGTGATGGTGTCAGGAACCTTCACAGGTACCTGTGTTGATCCTGAGTCCCTAAAGAAAAATTGTTTTTACTCTGAGTCCAATCAACGTTTGAGGAGCGAAGTACAGCTTCCAATTCAAGGGGGTGTACAGTACCTATTTTGACCCATCACACACTCACCCAACCTCAACAAGGTCCCAGATCCAAGTTTCAGGGAAGAATGTGCGAATTGTTTCAATAGGTGGAACTGCATATGGGACTCCTATTCCAACTCCAACTCCTACTCCACCTAATCCCTGTCCAACCATTCCTGGAACTCCGGCAAAAGCTCCTGCTATTCCAAACGCTGGTCTTCCACTTTCTGGTATTCCAACTGCTTGTCCAAAATTCTCAAATGCAACTGGCCATTCTGGCACAAATGCAGAGGGATATCCTGATGGTCTCATAAGATCAGAGTTTGAAATTCGTCAGATAACATCCAATCACATTTTATTTACATCTACTTTGAAAACAGAGAAGGGTAAAAGTAAGTAGATATCTTACCACTATATACTCTTTGATACAATATATCTCTGAGTTTAACACAAGGCGGTATTCTAACAATCAAATTTGTTGCCACCTTCAATCCCATGTTCTTATTCAGACGAATAGGAAAAAGGCAAGAACAAACGTTACTCAAAAAAAGCAAAACATCAACTTCATAGTACTTCAGTCAGTCCTGTTTTCAAAATATTAATTGTTCAGTAGGTATGTTTGCGCATTTTAAGTTTGCAAAATGTTTTGTGTAAGATGTGATGCCACATAGTAGACACAGACTAGTTCCTCAAACAACACACAGACGTTTTTTTTACTCACTCTGAACAACTCATAGACAGAATCTGCTGTATTCTCTGGCACAGACGGGTAAGGTAATATCGGACTATATCTACTTCTTCTGGCTCTAATATTAAGGCATTCTACTGGATCTTCAATGTCATATGGTAAAAATATGTCTGGAAGCATACTGAAGACCTGCAGAAGTTAAGACATCAAGTCTAAGAATACAAGGGGACATTTTGTTCATGACAATTGTAAATAAAGAATAAAAAGGACTGGAAAACAGATTACATTGTCAACGTTTAGACGTTTATTTTTCTCCATGATGAGAACACTCTGATCTACACCAGTGAGGCCACACAGTGAACCAGGCTGAGCTGAAAGCTGAAGAGTGTTTTCTTCACCTGGAATTGCTGTAGCAGGAGAAAACTGTGCAGACACCTGTGACACACAGCAAAAAAATTACCAAAACCAAAAGTATTTTAAGTAAAAGTGATGATAGAGATGAAAGTGAGAAGTATGTTATTGTAGTTTTAGTGTTGCTAAAGGTAGCCAGTATACTCTTAAAAAAGGTGCTTCAAAAAGGATCTTCGATGCCATAGAATAACCTTTTGGTTCCACAAAGAACCTTTAACATATGAAGAGCTATTCTGTTTCACAAAAGGTTCTTTGTGGTGAAAAAAGGTTCTTCAGGTTATAAAAAGTAAGAAAGAGATTCAATGGTTCTTTGTGGAACCAAAAATGGTTCTTCTATGACATCGCTGTAAAAAACCTTTTAAGCACCCTTATATTTAAGAGTGTAATCTGGCTAAATGATTCAGCAGTATGACAGGACTTCCACAGTATGTTTCAAGCCACAAGCTTTTTGTGCAAGAAAATAACAGATAGGTATTAAAAGACATAGCTCTGTTAAAAGCTTAACAATAAAATAATCTGTAAAAAAATACATAGTGTGTAAATGTTCATAAAATAAATGAATGGCAGAAAATGTCTTTAACGGTGTAATAATTGTGCAAACAAATATTAAAGTAGCTTTTACAACACTTGGTATGTGATGGGCCTTTGATATTTGTTTGCCAAACAAACCATACAAACTACTGTCATTAACTGATCATGTGCACTTTGTTGACACACCTTGTTTATAAGACATTTCTCAGTTTGAAAGGTTTTGGAAGCGGCTAGTACAATCTCACTGGGCAGCACACAATACGCGAGAAACTCCATCTTAGGTGCCATCTTGGGATGAATGTGCACCCTAAATGAGACCTCTCCCTCCAATACAGAGTTTGTCACTGTAACTCTTTTATACCCCTGCTGGATTATCTCTCCTCTTGATAAAATCTGACAAAACAAAAATGCAACAATGTGAAAATAAGAACTAAGAAATACATTATTGCTAAACATTTGGGCATAGATGAACTATGGACATTTTTGCTGTACCCACCAGGTATACTATAGTCACAGAACCATCAACAGTGTACTGGACGGTTACTGGAGTCACCACCCCACACTTCAGTGGTTCTGGTAGAGTCTTTATAGTCAGTTGACTCTTTTTTGCCTTGGGTTGTTCTTGGAGTTGTAGTGTTTTTAATACATTTTCAAAATAGAATGGAGGGCCAAACTGATTCTCTGATGTAGTGCTTGCCTGCGAGGAGCAATTTAACATGAGCACAGATCAAACAAACTAGTGAACTGAAACAAATAAATACATAAATATAAGCATTTCCTATAGCAAATGGGTCAATGCATCCTGTTTTTTATCAACGCAGACTGCGAAGTATGATATATGAATATATACAGTAGTTGCAATATATACTGTTTGATACCATCTTTAAATTAAGGTGTTACAGGTTTTGGATAGGTACAGTATATTAAAAGCTCACCAATATGGTAAAAGATGTCTTCACCACAGGAGGTATATCAATTGTGAAATCAGCCATTCCATTAATGTCTGTGATAACTGGGTAAGCTGGAGTCAAAATTAAACTGTTCACAAGAAAATTGACTTTAGACTTAGAAACTGGGGTCCCATTGAAAAGTTCAACCTTAACCTGTTGGAAAAAAGATACTTTCCGTTAAACACATTTTAAGTGATCAAATTCATTTTTAAGTACAATTAAAGAATATATTATTTTTATTGCAATTGTAATTTACAGTATGTTGTTGACTATTTTTATTACAAATACGTATATTTTGAAGAACGTTACCTTTCCCTTTATATAACGTCCATTTTTAAAGTATTCTGGCTCATCAAGAAATGTGATGCTACCAATTGAATAGGATATAGGCACACTTTCACTACTTTCCAGTGAGACGTCTGGAGGACATGCACATAAATTGAGGACACTTTGTCAGACAATCCAATACAGTTGTTCAGTTTTAATTTCAGCGGTTTCATTTCATTCACCTGCACATGCCTAAAATTAAGAGACCATTCCAAATTTTCATTTAATCAACATTTCTAGATGTATTGAGATGCAAAGGCTGCCCTCAGACATAAGGACATCGTGGGACAAGTTCAACATGGCAGAGGGGGACTTGGTTTGGCATCAACCACACCCACATGGCGAAAAGCGACACCAAAGGAACAGCGTCACCTGGTAGTGGAGGAGGTTTGGCGTCAAGAGGAAGCAAGTAGATGCGCCAGAGTGGTCTCCCAAGCCCAGCAAGGCCGTTGGATGAGGTGGGAAGTCATTGAATGGCTCAAAATCACTTGGAGTGAGCTGTGGAGTATGGAAACAAACAGACCTAAGTTTTATCATAAGATCTACATATGATGTGCTGCCCTCACCAACAGTTCTGCATGTTTGGATGCTGTGGACAGCATCCAGCCTACCACCTATGTGCAGCTCCAGCAAACCTTAAACATATTCTTGTGGGTTGTAAGAAGAGCTTGACACCGGGGAGATACACATGGCGCCACAATCAAGTACTAAAGTGCTTGTCTGCAGCAGTAGAGACCAAGAGAGTGGCAGCAAATGCCATCCCCCAAAATGCCCAGGCTAACTCGCTAAAAAGACAAACCTTTATTTGCGAGGGGCAGAAAACGTGGGCCAAGCCCTTAACCTCAGATTCAGATCTGCTGAGTATAGCCAGGGATTGGGAAATGCAAGTTGATTTAAACCACAGACTTACTTTCCCCTTGGAAATCGCAGTGACAAACCTGCAGCCAGACATGGTTCTGTGGTCCAGCTCCAGTAGAACAGTCCTCATAGTTGAGTTGACTGTACCTTGGGAAGAGGCCATTAATGAAGCATTTGAAAGAAAGAATCTCCTGTATGCCAACTTGGCAGCAGAGGCTGAAGATCGGGTATGGACAGCGAAAGTGTTCCCGGTGGAAGTGGGCTGCAGGGGCTTTGTTTCCAATTCCACTACAAGGCTGCTTAAGAAAGTGGGGATCAGAGGACAGGCCCAACGGACGGTAGTCAAAGAACTTCTCACTGTTGCTGAGTGAAGCAGCCACTGGCTGTGGTTGAAACGAAAGGACGCTATATGGGCTGCCAAATGACCACGTAATAAAAAGGTGCTGAGTGTTGGAATATTACGCAATACGGATCCAGGGGCACTGAGCATGCATTAACGGTGCCAGTGGGGCTAGAACAGCCTTAGCCAACGGGGTGGCACGTATGGATGCGACGAGGTTATGTTAATGGTGTTGTAATGTTATGCCATATGGGACCGGGGGCACTGAGCATGCATTAACGGTGCCAGTGGGGCTATAACAGCCTTAGCCAATGGGTTGGCGTGTATGGTTGCGTTGAATTTTGGTAATGTGTTGTAATGTTATGCCATACGGGACCGGGGGGCACTGAGCATGCATTAACGATGCCAGTGGGGCTATAATATCCTTAGCCAACAGGTTGGCGCGTATGGTTGCGTTGATTTTGGTAATGTGTTGGTATGTTATGCCATACGGGACCGGGGGCTCTGAGCACGCATAAACCGTGCGGGTAGTCGTAGCCTAATGGTTAGAGATTCGGACTCGTGACCAGAAGGTTGCCGGTTCGATTCTGCCGGCGGGTAACGACTGAGGAACCCTTGAGCTGCCAGCTGCTCCGGGTGTATGTGCGTTCACGACTTTGCGAAAAGGCACCTTACCAAAAGGCATCTTTCACCTAGGATAATGGATGTGATGAAAGTGGGACACACAACTCATGAGATGTCTCTCTGATAATAGCAAGGAAAGGTAAATATGCTATGTATTTCTATAATCAATCCCACAAACACAGAGGATGCCTACCCGACGAACCCATTGAAAACTCAGACCTCTATTCATATTCTTGACTGATTCCCCCAGTCATGCATAAGGAGTGGGAAATGTCCTATTGGGCAATTCAACAGTGCTGAAATAGTGGGATTATAACACCTAGTCCTATTAAGCGAATCTGACATGTTTCTCCAGTTTTCATTTTCTGCCACTAAATGTAAATAGATTTGGGAGAAATATTGTTAGTAGTTCACAGAATGAAACAAAAATGATCAATTCACCTAAACACTTAATATAAATACAGTGGCAAACTTAGAAAAACAGAAAATAATTTTGAAATGGTCTCTTAATTTTTTCCTCGGCTGTATATATAGTATATAATTCTTATTTCAGTATATTAACCTCAACCTTTTTTTAGCTAAATTTGCTACCTACAAGATAATATACCTACAGTCGTGGCCAAAAGTATTGGCAGTGACATAAATTTTGTGCTTTGCAAAGTTTGCTGCTTCTGTATTTGTCCATGTCTATTGTAACACTTTCGGAGGGAATGAAGGACGATGCCACACACTACTGAAGTTGACTGGGTTTTATTGAAAAGTGAACAGATTAGAGGTGATAATCCAACAGGAGAAATCCGACAGGTGAAACAATCCAAGAAACAGGTAACATCCACGGGAAAGTATACTAACGACAGGTAACATCCACGGGTAAGTAAACAATTACAGGCAATATCCACGGGTAAATAAACAACTACAGGTAACATCCACAGATAAAAATGGTCTGAACTAGTGCAAGACAAAATACAACTAGATTTGACAATGAATACAACAAAACGCATGGTATAAATAGTGTCCAGGGGATGAGGTTCAGGTGTGGGTGCAATCATGGGATGATGAAGACTCCGAAAGTGTTACAGAAGACTTGACCAACACCAATGATGACCACTCCTTCACCTTCACCATCTTCATCACTGACCCCCTTTCGGACCTGGACTTTGATATCACCTCTCCATAGACCCAGCTGATGCAGATATGGCAGGACGGCATGTCTCTGGAGAGGTATGCGGAGGATTTCTTCGAGGCGTGCAGACTGGTGAGTTGGAGCGACCCCGAATTTAACCATTTGTTTCTGCCGGGACTGAATGATGAGCTACTCGCTCTCATTATGCTTCCCGACGCAGATGAATACCCCCTGGAGGACTTTATTAACTGAGTCCTCCAGGTAGTGGGGTGTGAATTCTGCGTCGGGGAAAGTAATGAGTGCGAGTACAGTAGTCATCCGGTCCCGGCCGTAAATGGCGGGGTTGTTTCGGCTCACCCGGGATGTGCGCCTCAATCCTCCGCAGTCCAGCTCTCTGAACACCATGGATCCCACCCCGAACCAGAGACCAGCCAGCCACCATCTCACAGCATGGAGCGATTACCGGACATCACCGCAGACGGAGAGCTTGAGCCCACAGCAACACTGACGCCAGCACACGACTGAGCCTGCGTTCGTCCTGGAGCCTGAGCCCCGAGACCAGTCTGACTAGGTGCGTGAGCTGGCAACACCATCCAACGCCGTGGGAGTTCTGGTGGACTTCGAGGGCTTTGAGGGAAGCCCCGCCACCTACACCCACCACTGAGGGTGAGCAGCAAACGGCCTCTGGACTCTTGGACTGGACAAATGATATAGACTTTTGGCTTCTCCCTTCCCTTCTGGTCCCGCCCAGCTTTTCCACGCCCCCGCTGGATACTGCCCAGCGCTTCCACATCCCCGCTGGTCCCGCCCAGCACTTCCCGTCCAGTGCTTCCACGTCCCCGCTGGTCCCGCCCAGGGCTTAAACTTCCCCGCTGTTCCCTCCCAGCCCTCCCTCAGCAGCCAACTCTCCTTCGCCAGTCCCCAAGGTTAAATGTCCGGTGAAAAGGAGCGGGTGAAACTGGGAGAAAGCGCTGATGCTGGGGGGGGGGCGTGGCTGACAGACGAGAGGGGATGATACATTTATATGGTATACTGGATATCTTAAGTTAGTGTAGCAGAGTGAATCACTTGTGCCTGTGTGGCCAGGTGATTTCACTCATTTTAATTAGTAGACTCGAACTTGGTAGCATATAAGGCGGAGAGCTGTCCACTCGGACATGTGCCAGGGTTCATACCGGCCCTCGGTGACGTCATCTGTGGGCGCCGAAGGTAGGGTATTGTTCATTTTTTAGCCTTCCGTTTCGTGTTTGGAGTGAAAGGAGAAATAATTTTATATTATTGCAATATGCCATCTATTGTCGGCAAGATCCTGGCTGCCCGTTCCCCCTGTTAGGCTAATGCTATGCTGCTGGTTGAGGGACCGCCGTGAATGGTGTGGGCTGCAGCGTTCGCTGCGGTATGTATGTTAGTCCGTTTTTTAATGTTGTTTTCGAGTTTTATAATTAATTATTTTCTTGGTTCATGTCCGGCAGGTTCATGACCATGTAAAAGCAATGTCAATGACCTTTTGGAGTTAGTAGTGATCTGCCGTGACCATGCTACTGTTTTGCCCTGCTGTTTTGCTGCCGTTTACCTTGCTGCTGTGTTGCGTTGCTTCGCTACTTTGTCGCTTGTCTACGGAGCCCATCTGATCACCCCGAGGAGAAAAAAAACAAGACCCGCAAATCCGTGGCCACAGTTTTGTAATTCGTTCCCTCAGTTTAAAAATCTGTACTCACAGATTCTAAAACTGTTCCCACAGTTTACAAATCCGTGCTCTCGGTTTTGTAAACCGTCCCCTTAGTTTTTTAAATCTGTACCCACAAATTCATAATCTGTGCCCACGCTTTCGCAATCCGTTCACACAGTTTTGCAAATTGTAGCCTACTCGCGGAATTGAAGCCTCTGTCAGAACAAGCTCCTACAGGAACATTAACGAATATTGTATATTGTTTTATTTTAGATTATATTATAAATTGTCTTAATGTGTTTACACACGAGCGCGTGGCACATATAAAGCATTAGCCTTAATGCGTTTCACTGGCATAAAGTTGGTTTGACATTAAACTTTCGGTATTCGTGAATTTAGGGACCATCTCTAAAGTTACATACACATTAAAATTCCTTTTTCCAACTTCAAAGCATTTAAAGGGAATGATTTATAGCCACAAAACTAACTGTACAGTGTTCATGTGTGTGTCATGTATTATGCACAACTTTTAGATTGAGTATTAAAATAAACCATCAAATCATATGTACATATTCCTATACGTATATTGAGCTTTAAATAATGGTATATTTGTGTATGAGACCATTATACACATAGGCAGATGTGGGTAGAGTAGCCAAAATCTTTACTCAAGTAAAAGTACAAGTAACTTGAGAAATTGTTACTCAAGTAAAAGTAAAAGTCACTATTTTAAAATTTACTTGAGTAAAAGTAAAAAAGTATGCAATGAAAAAACTACTCAAGTAGCTAGTTACTTAGTTACTTTGTATCTGATTATATAGGCCTACTACATAAAATTAATATTAACGCCAATATTTTAATATTACATTTTAATCAATATTTTTAATTATCATAAGCAGATATAGACAATCATCATAAGCGTGTCTAATTCGCTACAGTAACGCTTCAGTGTTCGACTCCAACGCTCTTTGTGTTCTGCGTGTTCTTAAGATTCGCTCGGGAATGCCCGTAAAAAGAGACGACAACCTTGAAATAAACAACGCGTTTTAAAAAGCATATTTTAAAATGAAGGAACGAAGGAACGTCACGCAATGTAAGTTATGTAACGAAGTAAAAGTACAGATTTTCTATTAGAAATTTACTCAAGTAAGAGTAAAAGTACACATTTTTAATTTGACTTAAAAAGTACATATTTTCCAAAATGTTACTCAAGTAAATGTAACGAAGTAAATGTAGCGCGTTACTACCCACCTCTGCACATAGGAATGTTTGCATACCAGCCTGCTGACTAACTATTGATTTACAATCTGCACAGATAAGACGATCGCACTATTGCAGTTAGCTGAGCACAGGTTACTGTTTAGTCTTTTTATAACGGCGGTTTCAAAACGGAAGCATTGTCATAAGGAGGAAACACAAAGTTTATGACCTGTACTGCAGTGCATTTCATGGTTAAATCCGAAACCAAATTGCCATTAAGTTTGGATATTTTACATTAATTCATTTTAAAAAGGGAGACGGCCAGATATGGAGGACTAAACCTGCAAAAATTATAAATAAATGAATGTATAAATAAATAAATATATAAACGAATAAATGTAATAATATGAAAAAAAAATACAGGAATGAATGGTTTGATAAAACAAAATAATTCGTTTTAGCTATTATTGATCTTAGCTTTAACTTTTCATTTTTTAAATTGATTTATTATTTTTTGTGTCCATTTTTAATTATTTTTAATTATTATTATTTTTTATTTTTAGATTATTTTATTTATCCTTTCCTTTTATTTTTATTGGTTCAGCGTAGATTGAAGCGTTTGTCTGATCGATTACTCTTGAACTTTTGTCATTTATCTCGCCGTCAATCTGTAATAAATCATCAATAAGTGCATCTAATCTGAATGACACACAGTCATTTGATGCATGGTTATCGACTTCATTGGCTAAATGCTGTAACTCTCTAGCTAATTGTGCGCACGCCATAAACGTTATACACGAAGCAAACGATCAGTGAGTGACGTGACGTTAGTCCAAAACAAGTCAAGAGTAATCGATCGAACGCTTCAATCTACGCTGAACCAATAGTAGGCAAGACCAACCCATCTAATTATCATACAAGACACAGAAAAGTAAGAATAAATACAAGAATAAATAAATAAAAGTGGAAATAAATACATGCGATAATAAATAAATATAAAAATAAATAAACGTATAAATAAATAAATGTGATTTGACGGTTTATTTTAATACATATCAATAATCTAAAAGGTGTGCATTCTATCTGACACACACATGAACACTTTACAGTTAGTCAGGGAAGTCATTCCTTTTAAATGCTATTGAGCTTTAAAATTTGTATATTTATGTATGAGCCCATACAGCAGTGAAACACATAGGAATATTTGCATTTGATTTAACTGTTTATTATAATAAATATAAATAATCTAAAAGGTGTGCATTATATCTGACACACATATGAACACTGTACAGTTAGCCTTGTGGGTATAAGTCATTCCCTTTAAATGCCATTGAAGTT
Source organism: Triplophysa rosa (assembly GCF_024868665.1). NCBI lineage: Eukaryota > Metazoa > Chordata > Actinopteri > Cypriniformes > Nemacheilidae > Triplophysa > Triplophysa rosa. The sequence continues at coordinate 12,539 of NW_026634268.1, forward strand.
GGAAACATGTATTATAATGGGTATGTAACTTTAGAGACGGTCCCTAAATTCACGAATATCGAACGTTTAATGTCAAACCAACTTTATGCCAGTGAAACGCGGCTTTATCCGCGCCACGCATGCGTGTGTAAAGTAAACACATTAAGACAATGTATAATATAATCTAAAATAAAACAGTATACAATATTCACGGTTTTGTAAACTGTGGGAACAGTTTTAGAATTGTGAGTACGGATTTTTAAACTGAGGGAACGAATTACAAAACTGTGGCCACGGATTTGCGGGTCTTGTTTTTTTTTCCTCCGAGGTGTGACCAGACGGGCTCCGAGTTACGAAGTTTTAAAGGCGTTTATTGGCAAAAACATAATGTATAAAGAGTCAATATTTACATTTTGGCCACGACTGTACAATCATTGTACAAATTTACAAACCATTGAAGACCCTTATATTATAAAGTAGGGTCCTGATTTAGGAGTTTATATTTAGAATTATGACATGCATGATACCCTTCAGCTATATAATATTTTCATTTTGACCACGCGAACATTATAACCATCTGTTACATACCTGTCCCCTCCTCGGTAACTGATGCAGTGAATTTAAGAATATTTGGAAACATATACAGATTTGTTCTTTTGACCATGTCAAATATGTTGAACATCTGAGAGACACAGCCAGTCTCGTTTAGCTAGGAAAACATCAACAAGATCAGTTACTTGATAATTACATAAAAAATATTTTGCTATTCACTACTAATACCGTTTTGGGCATGCACTTACCACAGCTGATCTATTAACACAATGTGAAAACCTATCTGCATTTACATAGAAAGGCATGGTAGCGCAGAGACTCATTTTCACTTTACCCAGAACTGGCCGTCCATGGGTATAGCTGGTAAAACATAAACAAAATTCTCACGTCTTTGCATGCAGATCCATCTTTTTGAGGTATTTACTTTCAATATTTGCTTTACATTAAATTTGGGCATGCACTCACCGGCCACACACCCCCAGTGCCACATCCTCTTCGTTTGCTCTCACTGTCTCAGGTTGTTTTATTTTCACTTCGAACTTCGGTAAAACTAAAACATAGGGCAATATTATTTAAATATAAGCAGCATTTGGGGCTTGTTTTATTTTTATATAAAAAACAATGGACTCTCGTACTTGTACTCATATTACTTACCATACTTTTTAACTTGAAACTGTTCTTTAAACGTTGTTTTGTTGGTCTCAACAGACACCTCGTACAAACCAACAGAAGCCTCTGGATTTAGTACGTGAGAAAGTTGCAAAATCTTGCCATGGGTGGCTCTGGCATTAATCCACTGATTAATTCTATTTCCTTTATTGTCCTGTTTGAATTAAGATGCATTAAAGCACAGTTTTAGAAATAATAGGGCTATGTGAGCACAAAATGTATGTGTTAGGGTTAACAAAAAATAAATAATAAAATTTACCTGTATTGCAACAGTATTGTACTGTGGGTGTAAAGTAGTTGACATTAGACGTTTTGCAAAATACATAGACAACATGTTTGCATTTCAACACAAGCTGTTTACTTGGAGGTCTAAGTCTAAAGGATCATTGCTGTTCAAATGTAAATATTTGTTTACACATGGTCAATAAGGCGAGACAAACATGGAATATAACATTTTCTTTAGACAATTATCCACTAAAATATTTCTGAATGTGTTCGATTAAAATTCTGTGTGGTGAAAATGGCAACCTACTTGAGTATCAACTGGTTTAAATTCTGTGTCCATTGTGAAAACTCTGAAATGGACTATAAAATACAGAAAGCAACACTGGGAAATGTAAAAATGCACTGCATGAATGTACAGATGTAGGAGTGTGTACACTGACATCAGGACACATTACCTGTTTGTCCGGGGTTATAGATTTGTTTATCTGTACGAATTATTGTCAGTGGTTTAACGGTTAGAAATTTAACTTTTCTGGTTTCAGTCAGAAGAGTGTTTTTCCCTCGAGCCACCACTTTGATTTCTTGCACTGAATCAAATGTGGGAGCCTGCAAAACACAACATCGTCTGGGAAACTGAATATTGTTTAAACTAAAATCCACTATTGTATTTACAATTCATGTGTTTTTTCAGTTTACAACAATAACATTATAACATTCTTATGTGCATGTCCTGAATCAATAGCCAAGGTCAAGTAGGTATTTAATCATCATAAACCTGAAAGTCAAGGCAGTGATGGAGTTCATGTACGGTTGACATCTGCAGAAGAGTTTGGTTCTGGTCATTGTGAACCAGATCAATAGTGAGCTGCACAGATTCGGTCGGCTGTAGAAGGCTCACACACAGTCTAGCCTGCAAGCCTGATTTTATAAGAGCAGGAAATGTCACCATAAACACCCTACAAAGAAGATATGTAGTTTGTGGAAATGCAAAACAACAACCATTCTATCCCCACTGTGTGAAGTGAACCGTAAACTGCCTAATAATTGTCTTTAAGCAGCTCTGCGAGTACACTTACAAACTTTGACAATACCTGAAAGCACATGCAAAAGAATACAGTCTAGGTTTAAATGTTTTTAGACTCACGGCTTAGATGCTCCATGACAGATGCAAAGTAACAGAATGATTAATATTTCTCGGTGTAACACAAATAAAAACGCCATGATAAGGGATTGTACAAATGTTTAAAACAAACCCTGTGCAGAGCTTAAAGCTTTTTCAAGAGACTGGCTGAACACATGACCTTGGTGATCATTAACGGCTTACTTTCAAGGGATGGTACAATGAAATGTAGTCATTTGCATAGAAATACCAGTGTTGATTATTTCAGGTATGAGTGAAAACATTTTACTAACGGACAGATTTAAAGTATTACAATTTCTAAACATTTTAGGTATCAATGTATTGTTTATATTTTACCAAGTTAAGAAGTACAATTTACCACTGTTTTTGATTTCAGTATATATTTGCTTTTTTAAATTACACTCCATTGTTTTTTCCAATGTATCATTTAATATTAAATGTATCATTACCTTTGATAAAAGACAATTGTGTTCGTCAGAAAATAAGTCCATGATTGCAAATCAACCATGCTTTTAAAATTGCACAAATATTAAAGCAAACTTTCCCTTTATATCGCTCCATTTTGAAACTGCATGTTACTTGCAAAATTATTTTCTATTGTGGTCTGGCAGATGAATCCGATTGTTATAAAAGATGGACAACACATCCCCGATACTTCTGTTGTAGAAAAATGAAGTCAAAATTTCCTAGAAATGGCCACTGAAATAATGCAACGATAATGGGATATCGCCCTCCGAAGGGCACTTTAGAGTGAATACAATCATGGCTGCCATATTGAAAGGTCGTTCCAAACTGAAGAGTTCATAACTAGCCACTTCAAACAGCCCTTTGAAATGAAGGATTTTGAAGGGTACAACTGATGGACACTGACCCCCTGTGATTCTTTGCGTGGGGCACGGGATGACGCAGAACCGCACTTCAAGAAACCTTTATTTGATCCTCTACAACAGTGGTCACCAACCCTGTTCCTGGAGATTGACCGTCCTGCAGACTGCAGCTCCAACCCTGCTTCAGCACACCTGTCTGTAATTATCAAGCAAACCTGAACACCTTGATTAGATAGTTCAGGTGTGTTTGATTGGAGTTAGAGCTGAAATCTTCAGGACGGTCGATCTCCAGGAGCAGGGTTGGTGACCACTGCTCTACAACCTTCGAAGCTCTCACTCTGGAGGGAAAACACTTAGAAGGGCTTAGGGATGAACCCTTCGAAATGGAACGCAGGGAGTCTGCACAGGAATGAGTGTGATGTGGAGCCACGTTATCAAGGTCTCACCCAGTGTGATCACGGCCTCCTCTCTTTTTATGGGTTTTGACTAGAAGGGATACAACTACACCCACTGGGCATGCGCCCTTCTATACCACATAATTTGTCACGCTGAAAAGGTTTTTATTTTATTTGAATGTATTGTAAGGTTAGGTTTAAGGTTGGGGTAGGGGTAGGCATTAGCTAATGTAACTTATAATATGGCGAGATTTTGCACCAGCTCTGGCCGTAGCTGTATCCCTTCTAGCAACAACCCTTTTTATGTGCGTGACATGACGACATTAATGATTTTGAATAAATCGAATGTTTCAGACTATTTTGTGAGATCTAAACACTGGTCCAGATGCAAGCCTGGTTTGACGTCTTTACTTTTCATCTTAATTAAACGAAACATTCAGTTATAAACGTTCCATTGGTTGTATTAGGGTCAACATTGAGGGATAATTAAACATGACTAGTCAAATATCTGTAATCACTTTACTTACATGCACCACAAAAACCAGAGCGTAACAAACTTTATTTATTAGCAGCAGGCTGGGGAAGACATAACCTTGCAAAATCACTTATGAAAGCATCAATTGTCCTGAAGCTGGATACTCTCATGCACAGGGGGAGGAGTATGCGGTCTCCGACTGGTCACCTGAAGGAGAGAAAATCGCACATTACTGTATCATATTGCAAAAGAGGAAAAACAAGTGCAGCAACCTCAAAACCCATTACTTGGTTGATAGTAGTCATAGACTTTGATCACAGCAGAACGGAGACTTTTCACTGGATAGAGTCGTTTCATTTGTAGCTTGTAACTCATTGGAATATTTTTTGGAACCTGAAAGAGAGAACAGGCATAAGTACAAATATGAATGCTGTCAACGTTCAAACCTAACACTCCCTCACCTCCTTTAAATACACCATGACATGACCATCTTCTGAATCGACCCGTTCAACCAGTGGAGCATATGAATGGGGTGGAGTTCCAAGCTGTGTACAAAAATCAAGTAGTTGACTAATAAAAAGGGAGCCATTTTTTATTGCAACCATTTACAAATCACTTCAAACACTCAACCGACCATTGTGGTGTCTGCCGTGAACCCTGATAGGAGTGTAATGTCTACTATGACCATGTTAGTGCTCGCCTGCGGCCCAATGTATCTGCAAGAAACAAATTGCGCAACATGTTACATTCAGATATACTGTAGCACAAGACTGAAGCGTTTCAATTATAATTTGTACAAAAATTCTCATTTTAGAAAAACGAGTATAATGCAGACCCTTGAACACAAATGTCAAAATCTAAACATCTTACTTGACAGAGAAGTTCATCATGAGATTTGGACCAGATGACACAAGGCAATCTCCAGTAAGCTTTGCTTCAACGCTTAAAGTTTTAGTGGTCTGAGCAGGTGTTGGAATGTTGTAGAATAAGGCGACCTGTGATCACAGAATAACAAAAGATGTCATTGATTCTTTGGTTTTACAAAGTTTGGCAAAGAAAACAAGAGGGTGGCTAACCTGCACTGACACGCAGGTTGAGCCCGTCACTCCAATAGTATATCTGCCAGGAACGTTCTTCAGTTTCTTCTCCTGATACAGTAACTTGTTGTCCTGATTCACATCAAAGCTGTGAGAGTCTCCTGCTGACTGAACCGTCACTGTGCTGGAACCATCAGAGCTGAACACTTTGGTGGCGTACAAAGACAAAGCCTGAAGAGCCACAACTGTGTCCTGATGACATAACATCATTACAACATGAAAATGCATGTGGGTAAATAAGCAGGTTCACCAATGTTCTTCATTTGTAGTTGGGTAACCTGTGTAGAGGAGAATCCTCCATAAGCATTTTGTTGCTTCACAAGCCAGCTGACAATCCTGTTAGCATATCCCAGATCAGCTGTAGTGACTGAATCTGTAGTGAGAACCGCTAACAGAACATATGAGCTGATCTCCACTGCCAGAGAACCAGAATCATCACTAGATCCCATCTGAGTCCAGTGCAGGAGACCTCCTTCACAACACAAACACCAAGAGAGACATGACTTATTATTTGACATTAGAAACATGTCATATTGTTGACTGAGAACACAGCACATATCTTTACCATCTGAAATGGCAACAGTGTCGAGCTCTTTTAAAAGCTGCTGTCGGGTGTCCGTGTCTCTCGCCAGACTGAAAGTGTAGGCAAGCAGCGCAGTGCTGTAAGTGTTTTTAAGATTCCCAATGACGGACCTCAAACAGGACAAACCTTGAGTGAGCACAGGATCCTGTAACACAAACAGAGAAACAGCAGGTGTGTGTCAGTGTCATTCTTCTAATAGTTTCTACTGTGTTCTCTGGAGATGAACTTACTGTCACTGGAGTTTCCAGTTCAAGCAGTGATGCAGTGATGTAGGCAGTCATGGTCACGTTATCATTCACACCCTTCACAAACACAAACATTGTACTTAAATTATCATTTAAATCTTTTGTTAAAATAAAGACTAATAATCACACACCATTCTTAAAATAAAGATTAATAATCACACACCATTCGGTTATTGAACAATTTTCCCTGTTGAATAAAACAGCCGTCTGAACTCCGTCCTCTTATTAACCAATCCCTTGCACTCTGAATAACATTTGGATCAATGAAGATGTATTTCTGTGCTTGGCCAAAGGACCTCATGACAAATTCTGTCAACCTGACGATGTGAAAAGAAAATTTAGTGACAACTATGCTCAAGATGACTGAACAGTAATACAAGATACTCACCATGTATTACCATCACCATAACCAAACGCACTGAACGCCCCATCAGGATGTCTGTAGTTCAACTGTCTCTGGTATCCTGTTTAGTTTAATTGGAAAGTTCAGAAAAGTGTTTTATTGACAGGCTGATGTGCTTGAAGATGAACAAGTCTTACATGTGGAGCATTTTCCAAACGGAAGTGAGCATCCCTACACCCTTCGAAGGGCTGAGCCCTTGAAGAGAAGTGTAGGGCATTACTGTCTCTCGTGTACGAGTTCGGCACTCCCTTCACAAAGGGAATGACTGGCCAAATGTTACAACGCCACACTTGTCAAGTGCACTCTGAAGCCAGCACTCGGTTGTTGAAAAACAATATACAGTACTTAATATTTCTTGAATATTGTCTATTGTCTAATGTCTTATTTCACCTTGTTTTTTCACACCACTTTGTATTTAAAAAGGAAATATGATAAAGGAACAAGTAAACACTTTCCTATAAACAGTTTCCTATGAACCAAGTTACCTTATACTACATTTTAAAGGGGTCATATGACACTGCTAAAACGAATATTTTTGTATGTTTTAGATGTAATGCAATGTGTATACACGATTTAAGGTTCAAAAAGGCTGTATTTCCACATCGTGCATGTTTGTATCACCTCTTTGCCCTGCCTCTCTGAAACAGGGATTTTTTACAAAGCTCATCGCTCTGAAAAGCAAGGTGTGCTATGATTGGCCAGTTAACCAGTGGATAGTGATTGGTCGAATACTGCAAGTGCGTGGCGGAAATGTGACCTCTTACCCTATTTGGAACATCAGGTTGGAACAACAGGTACGCCCACCTAACTTGCGTATACATTTGGGCGGTCCTAGTCAAATCATACCACGAACTGATGTAGGCAGGTCTGGGTGAGCATTCGCTTTTAGATAGAATGCATCTTTTGTTCTGAAATTTTAATATTTGCAATTTTACATGTCTAATACATGCATGGGCAACTTATGGTGAGAATATGTGTTTTTCTGTCTGTGTTATATGACCCTTTAACCATATTTATTACTGACAAAAATTGTAAAACAAACTAAATTGTGCTTACATTTGTAGGTAACGTCAAAATCCTACTGCATATGTGCGTCAAAATGCGTCGCGAGAACTCAAACCAAGGTCACGTGATCACAAACAGAACTCACTTCCTTGAAGTGACTGAGGTGCACCCTTTGTTAACGGACTTCTGAAATGGCCCTTCGTAAAGGAATTCAGGTGTACACTTTAGTTTGGAACGCCCCTACAAATGGCATCCCCTTTTCGAAGGGCCCTTCAAGGGCGTATAAATGCAGTTTGGAAAATGCCAGTGATGTGCAAGTACATCATTACCACTCTTCAGGAAGCCTATGGCTTTCTCTCTGATGTTTGAGGTGAGCTGCTCTGTGTTCTCCAGATACTGTAAAATGTAAATATTGGGAGAAAGAACAGCAATGTTTTGTTCTCCACAGCCGTACGGCATCTGTAATAATCCCTGAAGATTCTGCAGCGCACGGCCCAATGCATCTCCTGCAAAAAAACAGCAAAATGTTAAACCCTTTACTTTGCACCTTACAAGAACTGAATTCCATTATAATTCGCTTTACCAAGTACAGAGACAGAAGATCTGGCTGACCCCCTGATTACATTTGGTGGAAGCGTCAGCATCACCTCCTCTGAAATTCTCCTTCCTATCAAATCATAAGTCACAACATAACTGACAAGCACAAAGAGCAGTGATGGATCTAAACAATGGCCACTACATTGAGAAATGCGTCAAGTGTAGACAAACCCAGTGGACACAACAACCAACTGAAGGTCTTTGTTCTTTCAACTCCTTCAGCCTTAAAATAACAAACACATACATTACACCCAAAAGTCCTCCAATTTAATTTGCAAAACAAAACCGATGATTGATTAAAAGTGTGCCGACCAATACACGTAGATTTCGAGTGACTATGTCAACATGTCCTCTCTCTGGCACGCTCACAATCTCATTGTCACACATGCCTTGAGAAATTGCCTGTGCACTGACGGTCACATTCATGACTCCTGTAATGAAATCACTGAAATTAATGTCAGTTTTACTTAGAAAAAGATTAATGTGAAATTGAACTAAACTGACCTAGAGCAAGTGGAGTAAGAACCCATGAAAAAGTCTTTCTCCCATTGACACACAGACATGTTGAATATGGAGATCCAACTGCGGGTCTAAGAGTGAAGTCTGAGGACGGAGCTGGAGTTACTTTAACCTGTCCATGAAAGGAGGATTAGTTCAGATCTGATATGAAACGTGATCGATGAATTGAGAAATCTCACCATGATGCACTTGGACAGATAGTTGAAGACGGTGGCCTTCAGCTCAAAGATCTCTCCACGGATGATGGAGTAAGGCAGAGAGAGCTCCAGGAAGAAGGGCTGGAAAACTGTCAGCTGAGCAGGAGGAGCCAGACCCAGACCTTTAGAGGACAGACAGAAGACATCCGTCTCCCAGGTGGTGATGGTGTCAGGAACCTTCACAGGAACCTGCGTTGATCCAGAGACCCTGTGAAGAAAGCAGATCACAGTTAACCAAAATTCTGGTTTCCAATGACATAACAGGGAAAATTATATATGCCCGTTGCTTTAATTATTTCAACAAGTGGTTTACTTACCCTACTTCAGCAAGTTGCCAGATCCAAGTTTCTGGGAAGACTGTTCGAATGGTCACTTCAAAAGCAGAATTAACTTCAATCAAATCAGCACCACCTTCTACTAGTGGCGAAGCCATCGCAAGAATCCCAGGGTTACGCCGATAATAGCGCACTTAAAAGCACAAAAGATAAGTTATGAATACACTTGCAAACATTTCAGATTGTGTACAACAGTGGTTTACTTCATTTATACAGTAGGTGGAGTGGGAAAAGCATACTATACCATCATAAAAATTGCGGTAATAACTGAGGCCTCTATATGTCAGACACTGAGGTTCTCTTACAGCCAGATTTGTAGCAACCTTCAAGCCCAGAGCCTGTTAAAAAGCAACAAGGTGATAAAGTATAAGGCAGACTGATTTAAAGGGATAGTTCACCCAAAAATGAAAATTCTGTCATTTACTCCACCTCAGATTGTTCCAAACCTGTATACATTTATTTGTTCCATGAACAAAAGGAAGATATTTGTAAGAATGTCAGTTACCAAACAGATCTTATCCATTGACTGCCATAGTATTTATTTTTCCCAACTACGGCAGTAAATGGGGGATGAGATTTGTTTGGTTACTGAGATTCTTACAAATATCTCCCTTTGTGTTCATCGGAACAGAAAATTATACAGGTTAGGAACAGTCTGAGGGCGAGTAAATTACAGTTTTCATTTTTGGGCAAACTACCCCTTTAATAACATAAGTTTTACTAAAACACCCATTTACAAAAAATATACCAAACAGACAATCACCCATGAGCAGCTACTCGCCTTAAAGGTTTCATATGCACTGTCTGTCGGAACAGCTCGACGAGGCCTCACTTTTAGACACTCCTGCTCATCTTCAACCTCATATGGATAATCGGATACTGACTGCACTGGCAACAGGCCAAAGATCTGTAACGTTGTATCAGCAAGACCAGATGGTCACAACAGAGTGAGAGGAAAGTAAACAGGTACCAAAAAGAGCTGTGCAACTTTATTTTGAAATAAAGTTGCAAAATGAAGTACATGGACACCTTTTCTGCATTCAGACGTTTTCCTGATTCCAAGATGAGAACGCTCTGATCTACAGCACTGACACCACACAGTGAACCAGGCTGAGCTGACAGCTTTATGGCGTTTTCTTCACCTGGAACTGCTGAAGCAGGAGAAAACTGCATAGACACCTGTGGCCAGAACAACAGTAGTGAGAGTGTATGATTGCTTGTAAAACATACAAAAATAAACCCATACACATATATACCTTGTTTTTAAAACACTTTTCGATGTCAAGAACTGTGCTGCCAGCAACCACATTGTCACTGGGCAGAAGACAGTATGCTAGAATCTGCACAGCTGGACTCAGATCTGCTCCAATAATCAGTTTGAATGACACTGAGCCACTCGCTGCTCCATTAGAAGTCTGCACGTTAACCTTCTCATAGCCATGATGAACTATCACTCCTCTGGACAAAACCTGACACATACTACATTACCATGGCTTTGCCAGCACAGATCACAGAAAGAAAAAAAAAACTTATGTAATATCTTGTACTCACCATATAGATGACCACAGTGTTAATGTTGCTAGCAGTCTCCCCAACAAAATGATACTTAATGGTTACGGTAATCTCAGCATCACACTGTAACGGCTGCTCAATTTTCTCTATAGTCAGTTCACTGAAAGTTGGGGTGTACAATGTGGCAGGCTGGAGAAGTTGAATAGTTTTCTCATCGGTAGTGAAGTATGGCTTTTTATAGGTATAACGTAGTTCTGGAGTCACACTTGCCTGAAAAACAATGAATGGAATGAGTTCTGCAAAATTCCAACGTTCACGAAAAACTGAATTAAAAGGATTGATCACCTTCAAAACGAAAATTCTCATTTACACATCCTCTTATTTCAAACCAGTTTAACTTTCTTCTGCACAAATGATGATATTTTGAAAATGTTGGTAACAAAACCGCTGGTCCCCAATGACTTGCATTGGTTTTGTGTCCGTATAATAGAAGTCAATGGAGACTTTTCATTTTGAAGGTGAACTATTCCTTTAACACAAACTAGCATACCATCAGATTAAAGTCACTGTTAGGAAGACCAGCTGTATTAAGAGAGAAGGCGGCGAGTCCATTACGGTCTGTAGTGAGATTCTGGAGCAATTTTGAAGCCCAACTTTGACCTTCCAACAGATAGACTGCTTGGTTATAAATTGAAGTCCCATTAAAATGTGCAACTTTGATCTGCGGGGCAAAAACAAAAAAAGACACACAATAAAACAAGTTACACAACACAATAAAGGGCATTGGAATTGTACAATTTTACTTGCCTTTCCTTCTAGAACTGATCCATGTTCAAAAACACCAGGGAGATCAACAAAGGTGACCTTCCCAATTTCATACGTCAGGTACACTGTTTCAGATTTTGTCATGACTGTGCCTGGGAAACAGTATCATGACACAGCTGTGAAAAAAAAACAACTCATACGAGTCTTAATTTTTAGAACGGCATGTCAATGCAATGCTCACCTGTTCCCTCCTCTGTGAGATTTGCTTCAACAATAAGAGAATCTTGCAGATAATCCTCAAATCTGAAGTTTAAAAAGGCTGACGTGTTGAATGTACAGGAGGCACAACCAGTCTTACTCACCTAAGAGAATCAAAAAACGTACACTGTAGCTGCTTTAAATAACAAAAACACCCTAAAATAACTGAATTCCATGTCACACCTCAGCGGTTTGGTTCAAGCAGGGACGAACCACACCAGGAACAGAAACGTATTCAAAAGGATTACGGCACACCTCCACCCACACTCTACCAGGTACAGGTTGGTTGTAGGTATACCTGAGATTCGGTGCAAGAACAAAGTTAAAGAATGAACAGCAGCATATGAAGGTACGCAAAGGAAATCACTCACTTTCCACAAACTTCAATTTTCAGTACTTCTTCACCAACACTGTGTGTCTGTGCTGCTTTAACAGTCACTTCAAACTTGGGAAGAACTAGTAAGTAGCACACAAAGTTAGCAAAGACTTCATACTGTGCAAACCAGAGACGAAACGCATTAACTTACCATATTTCTTCACTTCAAAACTATGCACGATCATCCTTTTACCAAGGTAAGCTTTCAGTGTGTACATGCCTTGACGGGCTTCTGGGTTTAACTCATGAGAAAGCTGCAATATCCACCTTATTGAGGAAACATTTGTCCACTGACCAATCCTGTTACTCTGACTGTCCTATTAAATTATAAATACAAAAAATTAGTTTTGAAAAGCTGTTGTAGCTCATTAGATGTGCACAGAAACAGACTTACCTCCACCACTACCATAGAGTACTGTGAAGAGAAAATCAGTGAATTAACATTTGTAGCATTCAGACATGACATTGTATTTTATTAAGAAAAAAATATAAAAATAACCATCTGATCAAGAGGCACAAAACTGCTATCCATAGTAACAGCCCTGAAATGCACTGCAAAAATAAGAAAAAAAACTGTCAAGTCTTCAACATAACACAACTCATTTAAAACAAGATAGGCATGGTAACACAACCATCCAACAAATATGAATCTTTAATTCACCCATTTGTCCTGGAGTATAGATGGGTTTATCAGTTTGGATAAAAGTCAAAGGATCGTAAGACCTAAACATCACTTTTCTTTCTTCAGCCAACTTGAAAGACATCCCCTTAACTTCAACCCGAATTTTCTGCACCGATTCTCCATCTACAGGAGGTGCCTGTTGAGAAACATCGTCTCGTCACTCTTGATGCTTAAAATGTTCAATGGTGTGAACGCACACATTCTGATTTCAGACCTTGAAGTTAAAGCAATGATGTAACTCTTCATCAGTTCTCTTCTGCAGCAGTAATGTGGTCTGGTTATCATTTCCTACAAGATGAATGTTCATGAGACCATCTCTGGGCTTCAGGACACTTGTGCACAGCTTTGCTTCAGATCCTGACTGGATCACAGCAGGAAATGTCACCAGAAAAAACCTGCCAAGAGTAACGATAACATTGAATCAATAGCTTTTAAACCAGTTTATGCATGGTCATGTTACAAGGAGATTTGTGAACTCTGACGGCGTTTCGCATTTGTAAGTAACATTACATATACACACACACAATGGTCAGTATATGGGTTAGTCCTAGGGATGTAACAATTCACAGTGAGCCGGTTGAAAATCGATTATAATGTGTGAAGATTTAAATCGGTTGAGGTGTGAACTGAATCGCAATACATTTTTTGAACAGCAGGGGCCACCATGTTCACTGCAAACCTAAACGTGGACATGCTGATATTGCTGAAATGCAAAAAAATCCAAGAAAAGCACAGACAGTATTAGTTAGTTTATATTAAAGAGACTTTTTCTATTATTAATTTGTTATAAAATTGCAGTTTAGTTTTGTTATTTAAAATAAAAGGTAATTTTATTATACAAAGAAACGTGAAGCATTTAAGAAATAAGGCAAGGGTTCATTTTTAATTTGTTTCAACTCATTTTGTAAAACTAAATCGTGAATAAATCGCATCCTGAGATCAGAATCCTGAATCGCATCGTGAGCTGAGTGAATCGTTACATCCCTAGTTAGTCCTAATACACATTTTGGGCAGGCAGGGTCATAACATTTAATCTAACTGGGACAAATAACAGTCGAATACACGGGCATTAAAATAAAGCTAAACCTAAAACTCTTGTCACAATTTATAATGTTTTGGAGAACAATGAAACACAAAGTGTATGATTTAACTGCTAACGCTGGACAATTCCTAAAAAGAAAAGAAACATTAAAAGACAATTAAAATAGCTTACGGCTCTGATGTTTGTCCATTAACACAGCAGAGGAAAAACGTTAAAAAGAGCTCGTGTCGAAATATCCGCTTGACATCCATTTTAAAGACGATCGTCCAGTTTCAGATATTTCACTCCTCTGCTTCAACGGCGCAAACGATCACAGCGTCCTGCAAAAAAAAAAAAAACCAAGTTCCCAATGAGTCATCTCACCAAGCAACCCGGAATATTTATATTTGTAAACAATTTTCTGTGGGTGGATCCCAATAATGCAACAAAACTCACAGCTCGAGACTCTACAGCTGAACCTCCGTCTGCCTCCTTCCATAGACTGAGCAGCACACGCCAGACATAGACTGTGGACAGTGTGGATCGAGTTTATCAGGTGCTTTGCATTGCATTGATTAGGCCTTATGCTGCCTTCACGTGCTCTCGGAAATGTGATAATTCACAATTCTAATCGGTTTTGACTAGAAGGGATAGTGCTACCCCACTGGGCATGCGCACTTCAATAACGGTTTTTTGTCACGCTGAAAACAGTTGGTTAAGAATTTTATATTATTGTAAGGTCAGGGTTGGGGTTGGGGTAGGTGCAATTTATTGTAATTATATGGCGAGATTTTGCAACACTTCCGGCCGTAGCTGTATCCCTAGCAACAACCCTTTGTCTTGGAAAAAAAGAGAAAATCTGATGAAGGTTGTTCGAAACAACAGAAGGAAGACTTTGTTATCAAGTAATTTGATCATCAAATTATGAGGTATTTATGATTTATTAGGCCACCTTGCCTCAATTCATTCTGGTTTGCTGATGTGCACATTTGTTTATGTTGCTTTTGAGACGAGTGGCTTTGACTGTGGTCAGTCTTAAATTTAACATATTGTGCATATTTACTGTTATTCTGCATAACAGTGAAATTTTATCAGATACATGATACATTTACCACGGTCAGTTCCATTTGTATATATACAGTATCTCACAGAAGTGAGTAGGCTTCACCCCTCACATTTTAGTAAATATTTTATTATATCTTTTCATGTGACAATACAACACTGAAGAAATGACACGTTGTTATACAAGCTGTACATTCCCTACTTTACATTGTAGCAGTGTAAATTTGCTGTCCCCTCAAAATAACTCAACACACAGCTAAACTGCTGGCAACAAAATTGACTACAACCGTAAGTGAAAATGTCCAAATTGGGCCCAAAGCAGGACCGGCTCCAGATTTGAGATGAAAGGTGGGCCAAGTGATTTTCCAGGTGGGCGGAGGGGGGTAACTAAACATATTTTTTTGCCCCAAACTATTTCCTATAAACAAACTATTTACAAGAGAACTATTTAGCTTTTTTTTTTAATTATTCTTACGTTAGTATTAGTATTAATATTGTATATCTTATTTTTACATTCTTATGTATATTAGAGGTGTAACGGTACGCGTATTCGTACCGAACCGCCACGAGCCGTCCCAGGCAACATTCCAAATATAGTCATCATTCCTATGCCCTACTCCCTTCGAAGGGCAGAGCCCTTGGAGTTTAGACTTTGGCGTGAACAGGGCATTTGCGTGCCATTATGTAGACGTTTGGTATGCACTTAGCAAAGGAAGCGACGTAATTTCCTCATTATCTTAAGCTGTGAGAACGAAGTGTCCGTATATTTTGTTACTTGTTGCATGAGAAAATAAATGGTTTTGGCTACATCATGTAGATGTAATGTAGGTGTGGTTCGGGTCGCTGCATTTTTGTCAAACGGGAAGGGTCGGGTACGGAATTAAATTAGTGCTGCTTTATCAAACAGGGCCCATGCAGGAGAGAGAAAGTCACGCCAAGTCCGTTCACTGCAATGGAACAGTTTTTTCACAGCAACAGCGGTTCACAGATCCTCTCTCTCAACGGCTCTGGGTGGAGGCAGGGTGGGCAAAGCTTCTGATAAGGTGGGCGAAGCCCACCCTGGCTCCCCTGTGGAGCCGGGCCTGGCCCAAAGTATCAATATTTTGTGTGGCCACCATTATTTTCCAGCACTCCCTTAACCCTCTTGGGCATGGAGTTCACCAGAGCTTCACAGGTTGCCACTGGAGTCCTCTTCCACTCCTCCATGACGACATGGAGCTGGTGGATGTTAGAGACCTTGCGCTCCTCCACCTTCCATTTCCGTTTTGATGCCAGACATTTTGAAGAATGTAGGACAGCAGTTCTGGGGCACTTTAGACTAACTTTGTATTTTTTCCAACTATGGGAGTCAATAGGGAGCAAGATCTGTTTTGTTATAAGCATTCTTCCAAATATCTTTCTCTGTGTTCATCAGAACAAAGAAATTTATACCGATTTGGAACAACTCGAAGGTGAGTAAATGATGACAGAATTTTCATTTTTGGTGAAGTATCCCTTTAAGGTTATTTGTTGAGGGGATATACTGTAGCTATTTTACCTTGCTGTGCTCTCACCAGTTTTAATGAAATGATGTAAGAATCATAGTTTTCTTTGGATTATTTTGTCGTAAAGAAAATAATGTAAATGAAAACAGCAGTACTATTTTTTTTTCTCCTGACAAAGATGCTGCTGTGTACGTGTTAAAATGTCAGACTTTACGAAAACTGAAATTTTAATTACTTTATAGACATAATACCATAGAACCCTGATAATATCGACATTGGTTTTTGACAGTATCTTTAACGGAGTCCACGTAAAAAAAGGTTAGTTTAATAACAACAAATTTACTCTGCAGGGCAGAACAATTCCAACCATTACATAATTATGTCATAGTCGTCTGGTATAAATCCAAATGCAATTAAATGAGTAAAGACTGAATATCTTAGCTGCATAATTTTAGTTGCATTTTTTATTCTTAACTTCTTTGACTGTCTGAAAAGAAACAGACAGCATGGAAGAAATGAGCTTCACAACATTAACCTGTGAGAACCTTGAAATGGAGATATTCCCTCATCTGTACTTGTGAAGACATTTGCCAACAGTAATAAAAATGATGTAGAATGGAGGTAAGTAGAAAAATTAATACACAATTAAAACGACTCTAAGCTGAATACATGCAAACGGAGGGTACGTGTTAAATACAACCCATTAAAATCAGTTAAATTTGACCTAAAAATACTGGTCAGCGAATAAAATATATAATAATGGATACATTCTACCTACACTACCTACTTTTTATGAGTAATAATGGCAACTTAAAAAAACAAGGTAGAATTTACCCGAAAATATTAGCTATGACACTGCGGAGTGCGCGCACATGCATCAACGCTCCGGTGGGAAATTAGGAATCATGAGACTCATCCTCTTCAGATTCGCTGACAGGATTTGTGGAGCAGCCGGTAAGTTTTTGTTCAACTTCTTTATATTATCATGAATGCAAAAGTTGACTTACTTAAATGTGCTCTACCGTTATATTCTCCTTTGGGTTAAAATAAGTTACGCTGTTTTGTTATCAGTACAAGTGAGGCGAGTCGCAGATATTAGATAACATAGGTGGTGAATGTCACGGAGACAGCCCTCACAACATAAGAGGATATGTGAATAATGTTTATTTAACTAATGTAAAAATTGACACGCATTCTGTTTTTATTTTTAACAGGTAGGAGAACTTGAAAGGCAAACAAAGTGAAAGTGCTGGTGATGCATAATCCCACAGCTGAGCAGGACTTGTATGTCAATTGAAATTGATGTTAAGAATAAGAAAATAGCTTTGAATGTATATTTTGACATTCAGTGAAGACATTGGTTTGTTTTTAAATAGAAAATGTTCAAGAATTTGTAATGTGAGCAATAGTTTTGAACTTGAATAGAAGGGCTCTTTTGCATTATTTAACATTTTAAAGATTAAATGTTTGTGTCAGCAGTTAATGTTTATTTAAAAATGGAGGATGTTCAAGAAGTAATTTGTAAAAGTGAATGGTATGTCACTTGAAATTGAATGTAAGAGGATTTAAGTGTTTAAAAAATAAAGTGTGTTCATTGGAAAAATGCAATTACAGTCTCCTTTCACCATTTTTAAGTAAATTCAACCATCTTTTAATAAGTAACATTTAATTCTTTATATTGGCTATATACAGTATTACTAATAACAATTAGGTATCAACAATACCTGCTGTCAAAGGGTAAAAATTACCCAATTTTATTTAGTTTGTTATAACTTATGAATTTAGGTGCTCTTTACTCAAAAATATGGGGTAGAATATACTCCTTTAAAGTGAGTGCAAATTGTTACCTCAATTTTATTGAGTAGATTTTATAGGTTGTTTTTTACAGTGTCACCCAAATATTAAACTTCAGTCGGGGTGGGATATTGTAGAACAGAGCCATCTGTGAGAGTCAGATAATGAATCAATACAAAAGATGAAACTCTTCACAATACATAACAGCAGGTGCACGTGGCTAAAACTACAATTACTCAAGAACTTACTCTTGCATTTAATTAATGACCTGCACAGACACACAAGTTGATCCCTTCACTTCAATGCTGTATTTTCCTGGAACATTCTTCAGTTTCTTCTCCTGATAAAATAGCTTGTTGTTCTGATTCAACTCAACTTTATTTATATAGCGCTTTTTACAATTTTCATTGTTACAAAGCAGCTGTACGTGAGACATATTGACTATAAGCGAAACAATTAAAGTTGTACCTGTAAAAACAAGAAAAAGGTGAAAACACAGAAGACAGACATACCCACATACAAAACACTCCACACACACAATATGCACACGTACTAACACACGTAGACATAGACACACACACACGGACATGCAGACACACGGACGCGCATGCACACACGCATGCACAGTGAAAGTACACATTTAAGATAAAGGAGAGAGAAACACAGGTCAAATATTAAACAGACTATAAATTCCTATATGCAATATTAATTAAGTAAAACTTTTAAATTCTAAAGCAGCCCCCCCCGGCCAGGCAGTATGCAAATGGTGGCGAGGAACCCAAAACTCTAATCGAGAAAAAAACCCTCAGGAGAACCCAGGCCCAACCAGGGGATTCCAGTTCCCCTCTGGCAAAAGCTGCTGCCTCTGCACAAGCTCGGCAGTGCTTGCACAACAAGGCTATATAAAAATAAATAAACTTACTAATAAGGTAAATTATAGTTTTAAGATTATCATTAATAATCTAATAGCATTTGAAATTTTGTGGTGAAGATGTGTCAAGTGACCGCGTCCTTCTTTATCCAGCTCTATCATCTCAACTCTTGTCAGATTGCCGCTTTCCATTCTCCGCTCTACCATCAGGTCTGGTCATGAACTGCATCCTGCTCGCTATGGTAACCTTGGAACAATGAGACAAGACTGGCTGAGAGTAGAGTACTGTTCTGCACTCTTTGATGACATCAGTTGTGTTTTTGGTTCCGGTTGATCTAACTAGTGCAGCCTTTATATTACGGAAGTGTAGTGTATGCAAGATTAAAAAGATGCGTCTTTAGTCTAGATTTAAACTGACAGAGTGTGTCTGCCTCCCGGATATGGAAGCATATTGGTAGCAATTATCAAATTGAAATGCAATTTGCAAAATGGCAATGCAGTATGTAAAATGACAATGCATTTATGTCTTTAAATATACATTTAAAATAACATATGTGCAACATTAGGTGCAAAATGAAAATGAAAATTCAATAACACAATTGACATTTGTCCGTTCCTACACTACTTTTAATATGTATTTTGAAATGCATATTTTAACGCTCTTTAAGTTGCAAAATTAAAATTAAAATGCATTCCCCGGATTGAGTATGTGTTTAAATTAGCCAAGCAAAACTGTTGCAAAATGATCATTCAAATGTTATTTTCCCTAAATGCATTAACATTCACGGGTTGAACATTTTGGATTGCATTTTCATTACACAGCGCGCCCAGTGTTGCAAAATTCAATGTGGACTTGAGAATGCATTTCGAGCTGGCCACACCCCCTCCCTGATACAGCGTCATCGTGTGAAGGCGGAGCCAGGTGTACGTGCGTTGATGTGAGGCTGCAGACAGAACTGATAAAAGCATTACATCGCATGCACACGAATTAGAGCACAAAGACAGAAATGGCTTAAGTGTTTCTTAAGATTATTAGGTGTCTGTAGACGATAGAACTAGTAGCTACATTGTAGGAACATCTCGCAGAAAATTCTCTGCCTAGGTGGTGAGCTGGCTATGCTGAATGTCTCATGTATAGACTTTCTCATACGCGTGCAGACGCGTTTTCATTATGAACACATTCAGTATTTTGAGTGTTGTTTAGTCACAATATCACAATATTTTGTGTATACAAAAAGCTCAGAATAACTTTTGAATTAAAAAAAATCACGACAATGATCAAAAGTGACTTGCGGCCCTGGTTTTTGTCCTTTCACAGAGAAGGGAGAACAGCAGGAGACCTTTCCAAAAACAACCAGCCATGATGATGATGTCTTTTATAAGGTCTCTTGTGTAAAAGGAGGTCCTTCAAAAACATTTGTATTGACAATCGAACTAATGATTCAACCATACAATCATTTCAGTATGAAGACTTGTGTTAAATAAGTCTGTTAATGCCCGAACATTTGGCTAAAACTTTCAAATGTTACTCTTGTACACAGCAAAATATCAGTATTAAAGTCATTTAATCTGTTACCATTACTATACCAACATTTACCAATAATAGTTATTATTCTTGCAATAAAATTAAATAGTGTATAGCTTTATTTACCTCTACTGTAGATAATGTTACATTCAGGTTCAACTCAATATAGTGCAATATATATGTTTTCGTGAATATAGACCCTTTAAGTATATTTTTATGAATATAAAAAATAAAATAATAAATCAAACATTAACATGTACACAGTCTAAACAACCCACCCTCAGAAGAAATGCTGAGGCTAATGACCCTCTTTGCTTTTTAAATAAACAGTCCAACTGAAGGTCAATCTACCTACTCAGTTTGAGTAAACTGAGTAAGAGTTACTGTAAATTGATGTTTATTTTTGTAAATCATTTCACTGCTGTGCAAAGAGAAAAAGACATTAACCTGAGATTATATACATCAGATTGTGCATTATATACAAGTTTTTATTTTAATTTGCTCATCTTATGGTGCATATTAAGATAGTGTTGGATAGGGCCGTGTGCCACGAGAGCAAAAAAGAATTTTTTTAAACCCTTTCATGAAACAGCAAATCTTTATTTTTTTAATTGCCAAGAATAAAGAGCAAAGTAACTGAACATATAAGGTTACAATGAAAAACATGTATGTATTCATTTAGAACTTTATCCAAACTGCAGTACTGAAGTTTATTCACAGGGAAAAGAGTACTCACTCTCAGACTGATCACCTAAGGAAAATGAAGAAATGTTATCAGCCAAAAATGAACATAATCACAAATAATCACAGTATACAAGAAATTGTGTGTAAATACTAGTAAAGTAGACTTTCAAAGAAAGCCAAAGTAAGACCAACAGTTGTGTGTTGGCAATGCACAAACTAGAACTTCAATGTGAATTTACTGAGAATATATTTGATATAAATAGTGAATAAACAGTGAACATAGTGATTAAACAGCAGCACGTTTAAAACATACAACACTGGCATATCAAGTCTTACTTGTTTGGTAGTAATCATAGACTTTAATGACAGCTGGCTTGAGATTTTTCACTGGAAGAACCTTCTTTAATTGTATCTGATAATTCATGGGAATATTTTTTGGAACCTGCAGGAGCGTGAACAGAAGTACACAAACTAATTCATGGGCATTAGATCAAATGTTTGTAGATAAATAACATGAATTATATTATCTTTTTTATGATAGTATCAGTTAGCATTAGTATTATATGAATAAAAAACATCAAAAGCTGGGACATTGTCTCACCGCCTTCAAATAAACAATGACATGATCATCTTTAGAATCGACCCTCTCCACAAGAGGTACAAACAGCTGAGGTGTGCCAAGCTGTGAGGAAGAAGCTATTTTCATTATTAAAGTTAAAATGTCTCTTACATTATGTTACTATTCTTTACTATAAAATTTCTTAACTTTGAATACATACAGTATGTGATTTATAACTTTATACAATGAAACGCACCAATGACGTAACAGCCGTGAATCCTGATAAGAGTTTAATATCCACAATGACCATGTTAGTATTTTCCTGTGGACCATTATATCTGAAAAAGATTCAAATGAAAAGGGTTGATTTCTCAAACACCTCACATAATAACATACATACAATTTAGGGGGAAAAAATCAAGATGTTATCATGGGGTTTCTGTACGTGATTTACTGTAGGTTTAACAACAGAGATGTGCTGTTGTGTTACGGAGTTGTTGTGAAGTTAGGTGTTCAGTAAGCATTTGTAGATCAAACACTTTAAGCTCATTTTGTGTTATTGTGTTTAGAGATTCAGAAGTGTTTGTTTTTGGATTTGGAAAAACCTAAAAAAGCCTAAAGTTTTTTTGTCATTCATATTTTCGTACTTCACAGTGAAGTTCAAATTATGCTGTTGTCCGTATGACTTTTTGCAATCAGCCTCAAATGTAGCTTCAACAGTCAATGATTTATCCTCACTGGGGGTGGGAATGTTGTAGAACAGAGCCATCTGTAAGAGAAGAATAAAGAATCAGCAAAACACAGAAACACGCCAAGTGGTTTTGTGCTTATTCAGAGATAAATGGATGAGGATGTTCTGACCTGCACAGACACACAGGTTGATCCCTTCACTTCAATACTGTATTTGCCTGGAACGTTGTTCAGTTTCTTCTCCTGATACAGTAACTTGTTGTCCAGATTCACATCAAAGCTGTGAGAGTCTCCTGCTGACTGAACCGTCACTGTGCTGGAACCATCAGAGCTGAACACTTTGGTGGCGTACAGAGACAAAGCCTGAAGAGCCACAACTGTGTCCTGATGACATCACAACATCATCATTACAACATGAAAATACATTCTGTGTGTAAAACAAACTATAGTGTGTTCACCTGTGTAGAGGAGAATCCTCCATAGGCGTTCTGCTGCTTCACGAGCCAGCTGACAATCCTGTTAGCATATCCCAGATCAGCTGTAGTGACTGAATCTGTTGTGAGAACCGCTAACAGAACATATGAGCTGATCTCCACTGCCAGAGAACCAGAATCATCACTAGATCCCATCTGAGTCCAGTGCAGGAGACCTCCTTTACAACACACATACACACATACACCAAAAGACACATGAGGAGACAACTATCAGATGTTAGATGTGTTAGAAACATGTTTTACCAGAACAAAGTAAATGCCTTTACCATCTGAAATGGCAACAGTGTCGAGCTCTTTTAAAAGCTGCTGTCGGGTGTCCGTGTCTCTCGCCAGACTGAAAGTGTAGGCAAGCAGCGCAGTGCTGTAAGTGTTTTTAAGATTCCCAATGACGGACCTCAAACAGGACAAACCTTGAGTGAGCACAGGATCCTGTAACACAAACAGAGAAACAGCAGGTGTGTGTCAGTGTCATTCTTCTAATAGTTTCTACTGTGTTCTCTGGAGATGAACTTACTGTCACTGGAGTTTCCAGTTCAAGCAGTGATGCAGTGATGTAGGCAGTCATGGTCACGTTATCATTTACTCCACCCTTCACAAACACAGATACAGATCATAATGTAACATAATGTATTAAATTCATAATTTAAACATTTTACTTAAATATTAATCAATCACACACCTTCATTCTGTTGTTGAACAAACTTCCCTGTTGAATAAAACAGCCGTCTGAACTCCGTCCTCTTATTAACCAATCCTTTGCACTCTGAATAACATGTGGATCAATGAAGATGTATTTCTGTGCTTTGCCAAAAGATCTCAGGACAAAAGCTGTCAACCTGAAGATGTGTAATTGAAGAAATTGATCCATTTGTTTATTGTTTATCTGATATAATGTTTAGATAGTGAAAAGGAAATATTAACCATGTGTTCTCATCCCCATAACCAAATGTGCTGTATGCACCACTGTCATGTCTGTAGTTCAGTTGTCTCTGATAACCTGTTTAGTTTGACAGTGATTGAAGAGATGAACAGTTTGTTTGTAAGACAATCAGTTACAAATGTGACTCTTCATTAAAGGACATTCTGATGTGTTCAAGCATGAGAAAAATACATTTGTGTTTTCTTACCACTCTTCAGGAAGCCTGTTGCTTTCTCTCTGATGTTTGAGGTGAGCTGCTCCGTGTTCTCCAGATACTGTAAAATGTAAATATTGGGAGAAAGAACAGCAATGTTTTGTTCTCCACAGCCGTACGGCATCCGTAATAATCCATGAAGATTCTGCAGCGCACGACCCAATATGTCTCCTACAAGAGGAATGTAGTGAGTCAATGACACAAATGTAACTCTTCATTTCTGTTTGTGTATTTACAGTAAATGTTACCAATGACTGAAACAGAAGATCTGGCTGATCCCTCTATCACATCTTTAGGAAGAGTCAGATCAAGCTCTTCTGACAGACTGTTGTCTATGAACCAGACAGATAAAAACATGTTAATGATCCGTAGGGCAATATCAAGACACTCATGTGTAAATTTATGTAATGTTAACAAACCCTTTGGACAGAGTAACCAGCTGTGAGTTTCTGTCTTTTCAGTTCCTTCAGCCTACAGCAGATAAGAATAATGTTAACATATATTAATATAAGTCACATGATGACCACAGGTCAGTTGAAGTGTGTGTGAGAGCTGTTGGAGGTGAGCTCACCTGTACAAGGAGACTTCGAGTAACTATGTCAATGCGTCCTCTCTCCGGCACGCTCACAATCTCATTGTCACACACAGTCTGTGACTGCTCTGCCTCTGCACTCACTGTAATATTCAACACTCCTGCAATACACAAAACACATCAGAAGAATTACGAAAAAGAAATAAACAGAAATATAAATAATTGATGTGTCTGAAACAGACCAAGAACAGAAGGAGTGAGAATCCATTTAAATGTTTTTCTTCCATTAGCACATAGACAGGATGAATACTGATCATCAGAGGAGGCTTTAAGAGTGAAGTCTGAGGACGGAGCTGGAGTTACTGTAACCTGTCCATGAAAGATGGAGGATTAGTTCAGATCTGATATGACAGAAATGTGACAGAAGATGAATTGAGAAATCTCACCATGATGCACTTGGACAGATAGTTGAAGACGGTGGCCTTCAGCTCAAAGATCTCTCCACGGATGATGGAGTAAGGCAGAGAGAGCTCCAGGAAGAAGGGCTGGAAAACTGTCAGCTGAGCAGGAGGAGCCAGACCCAGACCTTCAGAGGACAGACAGAAGACCTCCGTCTCCCAGGTGGTGATGGTGTCAGGAACCTTCACAGGAACCTGTGTTGATCCTGAGTCCCTGTGATGTGAAATTGTTCAAATAAAATATAATGTAAAATGTCTTACCAATATTCAATACCAACAGGAAATACTACAGTCATTCATATCACATGCATTGAACTCCCTGACCAACAGTAAATGCACGTATTTCCATGTCAGACAGCTGTTACCACATCCATCATGCTTAATCTTAAATTTGTTGATTATTTCTTCTTTATTCTATTAATGTTATCTCTAGACTGCAAGGGGCCGTTCACTCAGAGCGGGTCTTTGCGTCTAGGGGGCAGACATGATTTTCAGGTTTAAAAACCCGCACTTCCATTTTACATTCAAGCAACTGTAAAATTCAGCCACCACAGTAGAAGGCCCGCCTCTCCATTTACTCGATTAAACAATGAAAAAAACAGCCGCTTTTCTGCTAAGAGTAGATTTTTTAACTTCAGGTGCACAGGGCAAAACATGAGGGATCTGGGGTACCTAAACAGCACACAACATGCCCACTGCCAATAGACAAAAAGGTGCCTCTCACTGTAAAAATTGCATTCTGTGTGATCGCGGCCTAAAAAAGCAAGACACAACGCTCAGGAAAGGTTTTAAAAAGCGCAACGCTAGGGTCTGGAGACACACTTTTGATAACAGAAATTGCCATGCCGACCAGCAACTCTAAACAAAAGCTCACAACACTTTAACTCTTAAAAAGAGAGGCGCTCATGTGAGACGCTGCAAAAGACGTGGGGTCAAACTCAATTAGAGGCAAACCTTTATTTTTTTACCTACCCTACTTCACTGAGTTGCCAGATCCATGTTTCTGGGAAGAAGGTCCGAACTGTCTCCACAGGAGGTGGTGGTGGTGGTAGGGTGTTATCATGTGCAAGTGGTGATCCTCCCATTCCTCTTGAGAATGCCACGCCATTCATGTCTGAATACACTATAAAAAAGTATACAATGACTGTGATCTTATTTCAAGATGCATTTTTCCATTGGTCTCACTGAAAATCATTGTTTATGTTTTTTACCTGTCTTGT
Organism: Triplophysa rosa; assembly: GCF_024868665.1. Taxonomy (NCBI): domain Eukaryota; kingdom Metazoa; phylum Chordata; class Actinopteri; order Cypriniformes; family Nemacheilidae; genus Triplophysa; species Triplophysa rosa. Next base: position 38,903 of record NW_026634268.1, read on the forward strand.
TTAGAATTAAAGAAACTATTTGAATTAGTATTTTGGATTAACAATTTTCGTGTCGCTTGACCACGTAACATCACATTTTGGTTGCTACTTTTAGTTACAGTAACTCATCACCAGACGAAATTGAAAATAGTAGCTTAAACTTATAAAATTGGCTACTCAAGTTATATTATGTAAATTTATAAACGCGTTGCTTGAATGTGTGATAGAATAAACAGTGCTCATAAACGGCTGTTTAAATAATATCCTCCATTGAAATGAGTAGAGGCTTACAGAGCGTTCCCACCAAACGCGACTTGCGCGAATAAAGTAGTTGGACGCTTTAACATTTTGAGTTTACTCGCTTCATTCGTGCGTGAAATTCACTTCACAACAGATGCGAATTCACGTCATGGTAGGGGATTCTGCCAGGGCTTCAGTCTCGTATATATATTGCTCAAATTTAGTAAAGATCGATTTTACAACTTGCCAGATTGTCCGACCTCCTCACTGACTTTCTTCCAAGCAAGATCCTTTTTATTCCTGTTTCGATAAAAGTATGAAGATGTATCGTACAACTCTATTCACATACAGCGACGATGATTTTGTTCTCCATTGTTGTTTCGGATTTCTGCCTCCGCTCGCTACGTTATAATCACGTCTCTACTAGAGCAATTTCCTGATTGGTTAAAGCGGCTCGAATTTTCAATACGCCAAAATTCAGATTTTTCAACTCGCGCGAATCACGCGTTACGCGCGTCGAATGCCCGAAACGCTCAATTCGCGTGAATCGCCTCATTCGTGCCGCCTCATTCGCGCGAATCGCGCTGCAGGATGTCCTATCGCGCCATACGTAACATGTAAATTACTCGCGTTTAATGCTTCATTCGCGTTTAGTGGGAACGCAACATTAACGCTTCATTCGCGTTTGGTGGGAACGCAGCTTTAGAATAACATTGTCTGGAATAAATAAATTGTATAACTATTTTATAGTTATAAATAAACAAAATCCGTACTATAAATTCAAAAAGACATACCAAATATAGAGCGTTGGTGATATTGCATGCCTTGGTAGATTAGGCAATGAGGATGTCTCACAAAACGATTTGTTGCCATCTTTAATCCCACTTTCTGTCAGACAGAAAAACATTTATCGCTTTTAATCATTTAAATGAAGTTATTACATATTTATTAAATTATTTAATTTGTTAGGCAGTTCTTACCTTCAGACTTTCATAAGCATTTTCTGCTGGTGCAGCTCTACGGGGCCTAACTTTAAGACATTTAAACTCTGTGTCCTCAATTTGATAAGGATAATCTGATACTGACTGCACAGGCAGCAGACTGAAGACCTGTCATGAACAAAATATTTCTAACTTTGATTAAACATTTGGAGTTTCATATTGGAGCTTTAAAAGTGTCATACAACAGACATGCTTTTAATTATTAAAAGATTGCTTTAAACCTTTCGATTTTTATTTTATTCATAATTGAGAGACCTATTGTTTTTAGGTTAATTAAGTCAAAATATATAGCTTTCCAAAACCCCTTAAGTTGAAATACCCTGGTTGTATATCTCGGATGTAAACTCACACCTTTTCTGTATTCAGACGTTTTCCTGGTTTCATGATGAGGACACTTTGATCTACAGCACTAAGAGCACACAGTGAACCAGGCTGAGCTGACACCTGTACAGTGTTTTCTTCACCTGGAACTGCTGAAGCAGGAGAAAACTGCACAGACACCTGTAAGCACAATAGGAAGGTTATGCGGTACAACATATGATGCATCATTTTATTCTTGATGTGGATTTGATCGGCAGACTTTCATGTATGCAGTTTAACATTTTTCACTAACCTTGTTATTGAAGCACTTTTCAGTGTTGAAAGTTTTACTGGCAGCGACTACCTTGTGACTGGGCAGCAGACAGTACGCTAGAATCTGTACAGCTGGACTCAGATCTGCTCCAACAGATAGTTTGAATGACACTGAGCCATTCGCTGCTCCATTAGAAGTCTGCACGTTAACCTTCTCATAGCCATGATGAACTATCACTCCTCTGGACAAAACCTGACACACAAACACAACATCACTGTTAACAAACTGACCAGAACACAACCCATCAATACTGTTCAACAAATCACAAAGAAATATTTCTACTCACCATATAGACAATGTCAGTGCTGAAATCATCAATAGATTCACCAATGAAATAATACTTAATGGTGACTGGAAACTCAGAATCACACTTTAAAGGTTCATTATGATGTTCTATAGTCAGTTCACTTAATGTTGGTGTATATGGAGTGACCGTCCGAAAGGGCAAAACTATTTTTTCATCCCTAGAGAAGTGAGGCTTGCCATAGTCATAATAAGAATTTGGATGTGCACTTGCCTGGACAAGAATGAATAAGACATTACAACAATGCTGTATGCATTAAAGATAAAACTGAATAAACACAAACTACAGAATCATACAATCAGAGTAATATCTGTTTCAGGCAGAGTTGATGTGTTTAGTAAGAAAGCAGCCAGTCCATCACTGTCTGTAGTGAGATTGAACAGCAGTTTTGGGGACCAGTTTTCCCTTACAAAAAGATACACGTCTTTGTTAGGAACTGGTGATTCTTTGAAATCTGTACATTTGATCTATTAGAAAAACAGACAGGAGTAAATTTTTGTGTACATATTTATACTGTTAAACTAAGATGTTTTTTAACTAAGTGATTTTTAGCTTACTTTTCCGTCTATAACTGATCCATGTTTGTACGTTGTGGGCAGGTCAGTAATTGCGACTTTGCCAATTTCATAAGTGAGAAGTATAGATTCAGATTTTGTCATGATGGTCCCTGTTAAATACAGATTGATAATTGTTCAGTTCATATAGTACAAATATTTTCAGTATATTGCAAACATGTGCATACATCTGCTCAGTCACAGCTCACCTGTTCCTTCTTCTGTTACTTTCACATCAACATGAAGAGAATTTTGTAGTTGATTGTTTAGTGTAAAGGCAGATACATTAAAGGAATGGACGGCACAGCCTGTTTCTTTCATCTAATGGTAATGAATGACAAAAACAGAACATATAAAGTGTGACTTCACTGGCTTGATGAAGGAAATACACGTGACATGCTTCTTTTTGTACTGCATACAGAGAACTCACAAACCTCTGTGATGTCATTGAAACACACTGAAATGATGTTACTGTTGTAGATGTAAGGTGAAGGATGTCGACACACTTCTATCCACGATTTACCAGCGACAGGCTTTCCATATGTGTACCTGTAAAAAAATATAAGTATATAAGCAACTGATAAATCAATTAACAACAGACAATTTCAGGAAACAAAACATGTTACTCACTGTCCACAAACTCTTATTGTCATTTTCTCATCAGCAACACTCACTGTCTCTGGTGCTTTTACAGTCACTTCAAACTTGGGCAAAACTGAGAGGAAAGTGAGTGAAATTATTATGACCAGTCATTATTTTTGTCTCAAACAAACATGGCAAGTTGTTTGTTATTGTAACCTACCATATTTTTTCACTGAAAAATAAAATGTAGTCTCTCTTTCACCAATGTAAGCCTTCAGTGTGTATGTGCCTTCACGAGCTTCTGGATTTAAATCATAAGAACGCTGTAATATCCAGCGTGTTGAGGAAATATTTGTCCATTGACCGATTCTGTTCCTCTGACTGTCCTGTTAAATACACAATGCACACTCTTAAAAATAAAGGTGCATCACGATGCCATAGAAGAAGCTTTTTTTGTCTAAATGGTTCCATGAAGAAACTTTATGTTTCGCAAAAGGTTCTTTGTGCTGAAGAAAGGTTCATCAGACTATAAAAAGGTAAGAAAGAGATGGTTCTTTAAAGAACCTTATACTGAACGGTTCTTTGTAGAATCTAAATGGTTCTTCTATGGCATTTCTGTGAAAAACCTTTTAAGCACCTTTATTTTAAAGTGCAGATATCAAAAACTGCATAAATCTTCAATATCAAGAAATCGTCTCGGTTACGTCTGTAACCTTTGTTCCCTGATGGAGGGAATGAGACGTTGTGTCGACAGAATGGGGTTTGACTTGAGAACCTATCATCTCTGACTGACTTTGAAAAGGCCAATGAAATTGGCGAATGAAATTTGCATGCCAGTCTCCGCCCCGGCGTGCTGCATTCGCGTCACAATCTCTAGCGAAGCGACGCTGACTGGCCTGGGCAAAATTGTAACCATCCACTGGAGAGGTAGGGGGTCCCAGAGCTTGAAAAAGGTGAGAGCCCCTGCCACCGGCCGTCACGGGCGGAGGCCTACTTTCTCTAACGGCGAGAAGCCGCCCAGCACCGTAAGGGCCACTGGAGAAGCGCTATTTCCACGATCCAGTGCACCAGTCTCTGTTTGGAGACAGCCCTCCCCTTTTGCTGACCTCGAAAGCAGACAAAGAGTTGCTCAGAGCTCCTAAAGCTCTGATTGCTGTCCAAGCAGAGGCACAGCGCGCGTACTGGGCACAACACGGATGGGGTTGGTTCTTCCTCCCCGGTGGGGAGCGCCTGCAAGTTCACCACCTGGTCCCAAAAGGGAGTGGTGGGAACTTTGGGCACGTGCCGGGCCGGGGTCTCAGGATAACGTGAGAGTCTCCAGGCCTGAACTCTAGGCAATCAGTGGACATGGAAAATGCTTATAGGTCCCCTACCCTAATTGATGGAGGCGGCGACACCAAAAGAGCCGTCTTCATCATGAGATGAGAAAGAGCGGCGTCTCTCAGGGGCTCGAAAGGGGGCCTCTGAAGGCCCACCAGGACCACATCGAGGTCCCAAGAGGGTACGGAGCACGGACGAGGCGGATTTAGCCTTCTCGCGCCCCTTAGGAACCTAATGATCAGGTCGTGCTGTCCCAGAGACTTTCCATTGACTGGTTCATGATGAGCGGCAATGGCGGCTACATACACTTTCAGTGTGGAAGGGGAGAGATTGCTCTTGAGTCTCTCTTGCAGGAAGGACAACACGCTCCCGATCGAGCAACTCCGCGGGCCTTCTCTTCGAGAAGAGCACCAGGACAAGAAGAGGCCCCACTTAAAGGTGTACAGCCACCTAGTGGCAGGGGCCCTAGCCTGAGTGATCGTCACAACCACCGGAGGGGGTAGCCAACAAACCCAGGCAGTTGATGTGCCAACGCAGGCGGGGGCCCATCCATTGACCTGACACTGCGTGCCTGTTGCACACAGCAGCCCAACCCTGCAGGGAGGCATCTGTCGTCACCACGACATGCCTGTAAACCTGCCCAAGAGGGACCCCTGTCCGCAAGAAGGTCATCGTAGACCAAGGGGTTAGGGTGTGTCGGCAGAGAGGTGTGATGACAATACGCCTGCTGCCGGTGTGCCACGCTCTCCAGGTAACCCGACTCTGTAGCCAGTGCTGGAGCGGTCTCATGTGCATCAACCCGAGGGGGATCACCCCCGCCGAGGATGCCATGTGTTCCAGGAGCAAACCGCTCCACCGCTTGAAGAGGTTCAAGCAGTTCAGCACTGACTGTGCGCGCTCGGTGGTAAGCCACGCTGTCATGCAGACAGAATCGAGTTCCATACTGAGAAAAAAGATGCTCTGTATGGGGGAGAGCTTGCTCTTTTCCCGGTTGACCTGTAAGCCCAAACGATCTAGGTGCCGAGGCACCAGGTCCCTGTGTGTACACAACAGATCTTGCGAGTGTTCCAAGATGAGCCAGTCGTCGAGATAGTTGAGTATACGCACTCCTTTCTCCCTGAGGGGAGCGAGGGTGGCTTCCACGACCTTCGTGAAGACTCGTGGAGACAGGGACAGACCGAAGGGGAGGACCCTGTACTGATATGCCCGCCCCTCGAAAGCGAACCGTAGGAACGGTCAATGGCGAGGGAGAATCGAGACATGAAAGTACGCGTCCTTCAGGTCGATCGCCATGAACCAGTCCTGACATCTGATTAGTGCTGTAGTACTCGAGTCCGGACTCGAGACGTTTTTTAATGGTCTCGGACTTGTCTTGGACTCGTTGGTATTTGAACTCGGACTTGTCTCGGACTTGGTCATTGGTCTCGCAAATGTTCTAGTCGGTCTCATCCGAGTCCAGCGATATATGTTTTATTTTCTCCTTCAAAGCAAAACATTGATAGAGCACTATTCTTGTGATCCGAAAACTAATGATCCGAAAACTGTTGCCGACTCTCGACTCTAGAACGAGAGCTGCGCCTGCTCATAAGTTCTCTTTTCACACAGCAGTTCAGTTTAGTGTGTGCTGTTGTTGTAACTAAATAACTCTGGTATATTGGTTCAAGTCCACGGGACTGTCATGCACGCCAGAAAGTGAACAACTGAATTAATTTGTGGATAATATTAAGTGTTTACGGGAGACGCTAAACGCGAATGTAACACAGTTCAATGTAGGGAAGGAAGGAGGCGGGAACCGGCGAACATTCATAAAACTTTAATTCAAAAATAAACAAACAATAATACAGAAGTAAAAAGGCCGGCAGCCCCTCACGGACGACTGCCGGCCACACGAACATAAACAAAACTTAACACTTCCGGGCCCGGTCCTCTCTCGTCGGCAGTCCCGTCGCTCGTCCTCTTATGCTCCCTAGCTCCCCGTGAGGCATGCGGGACCGGTGCGCGTACAGCTGATACTCATTATCACTCACGCCAGTTTGCCAGGCTTGAAGATAAGATTGATCGTATTTTTATTGTCATTGTGATGAACATGTTATTTAAGGATGGGCACCGACGTGCTTATAAACGTGCTTATAAACGAGCCGTGGAGCCTTTGCTCTTTCTAGCGGCTCCTCTATCGAACACGCACGTGCACGGGCAGGCGTGCACACGCACGCACACACACATACATACACACACACGCACAAAAGTGTTCATTGCTGCACAACCTTGCTGTTAGGAGGGCTGATAAAAAAGTTCCTTAAAAAAGTAATAAACAGTTACACTTCGGCTTTGTGACTTTAGTGCTATACCTATATAGTAAAAATAAAATGACCTTATTTTATCTGCTTTTTGATCATACAAACAATAATGAAAATGATTATCTTAGAATAGAAGATATGCTGTCTCTTGCATCACATAAATTATCAATAGTTAAGTATGTGGTCTTGTAGTCATGATTTTTCTGTCTCTGTCTTGACTGTGTCAATTGGACTCGGTCTTGACTTGGACTCGAACCTCTCTGGACTTGGACTTGACTTGGACTCGAACCTCTTTGGACTCGGATTTGACTCGGTCTCGACTAGTCCTGGTCTTGGACTCGACAATGGTGGACTTGACTACAGCCCTACATCTGATAGACGTCAGGATGCGTTTCTGCGTCAGCATCCTGAATGGCAGCTTGTGTAGGTGACTGTTCAGGGTACGCAGATTGAGAATTTCACCAGAAGGGTGGCGACCTCAGTCAATTGGTGCATAAATGCACCGCGACGGCACGTTCCACCTGGGGCATGTCGACGTAGCCCCTAGTTGCCCCACCGTCGAGGGAAGTAAGGGTGACGGATTGGTGCTCACGGCAATCCCCATATCACCCTCGCCGTAGCGGATGGTAGGGCGGAAGCCGCTGCTGTCATGGGACGGGAAGCAGACGAAGTGACCGCAACGTCTGGATCATCATCCGCCCACAGTGCGGGCAGGACGTATCCACAAACGCTGCTTCAGCGTACCGGATACCCAAACACTTGAGGCGGACGTCGTGTCCGTCCCCCTCCTCGATGAGGGGGTTGCATCCAAGAGAACAGTGGGACATGCCACGCTGAAGAAATTTGCTCTTTTAGAACACCTCTGGTACTGCCGAGACACCCAGGGGAAGTCGCAAAAACAGGGACAGTCCACTGCACCACATCGTAAGATGCCAGCAGTTCTGCGAGAGGATCAGCATAGAGATGCGAAGGGTCTGAAGAACAAAAGGTGAATGAATGCAACACGCCGTCTTCCCTTTATACACGAATATCCGGGACGGAGACCAGCATGCAAATTTCATTCGCCAATTTCATTGGCCTTTTCAAAGTCAGTCAGAGATGATAGGTTCTCAAGTCAAACCCCATTCTGTCGACACAACGTTGAGGGGTAGACAAGCCCTTGTCCCAATTTTATGTTTTTAAAAGGAATACTGCATTGGTTGCTGAGGAAGGAAAGAGTGTCTTTGTAAACATGAAAGGAGTAAATGTCTCCAGTTACTTCGAATTTCAAAAGTTGGACTTAAAAAATGTATTCATTGCAAACCATAAATATTGGCAGAGAATTCTATGTTATTGTCCATTTTAGCCAGAAAAACAACACCTTTTCCATTTATTTGTAGCAGCAAATACAAATATACAAAACATCACAGCAACAGACCAAAGTGCTAAATGCGTTGTCTATATTTGTCTGGGTTCATCTGACTGTACAGGAGATTTTGTGTTCTTACCTCAAGCACCACTGTACTGTACTGTAAATGAAAGAGCAAACAGTTACAAAACCATTTATAAATAACATGCTTAAAAAGTATTGCACAAAAATTTTTCTCATGAAAGTCTTGAAAATTCATCTGTGAGAAGCATAAAACGGAAATATTAAATTAAGATGCTTTACAACTTGAAGAAACAAGTACAAGAAAAAATGGCAGACCTGTAGTTCAAGGGGTATGAAATTTTTATCCATGGTAACAACTCTGAAATGTACTGTAAAAACAGAAATGATTATGTAAAAACATTATGGACTGTTTTCGATTTCTGTTGAACCATTAAACCTTTACAAAGATTTCAAATGATTCATTTACAGCATGTATATATTTACATAGGCTGAAGAAATGTTTGGATGTGAGAACACTCTCCCAAAGCTGTGGCAATAGTCCAAAGAACAGAGCCTGTGCCATTATCTTGCAAAATATTACCTGTTTGTCCTGGATTATAGATGGGTTTATCAGTCTGAATAAAGGTCAGAGGATTGTAGTGTCTAAACATCACTTTTCTCTCTTCAGTCATTTGGAAAGACTCCCCCTTAACTTCCACCTTTATTTTCTGGACTGAGTCTCCTACTACTAGTGGAGCCTGATAAGAAATAAAACTCATTGCTCATCCAAACACACTCTATTTACAACAATGAAATAAGTCGATAAAGCAGCAGACATATTTAGATCTGTTTTATCATCATGCACAGACCTGGAAGTTAAAGCATCGGTGAAACTCTTGGTCGGTTTTCTCCTGCAGCAGTAATGTGTTCTCCAAATCATTCACTACATAAACGTTCATTATGAGACTTTCATTGGGCTTCAGGAGACTTGCACACAGTTTGGCTTCAGATCCAGACTGGATCACAGCTGGAAATGTCACCATGAAAGATCTGTTGACAAATGACAATAATAATACAGAATTCTGTCATGTGCATCTTGAGTGTCTGCACACATTTAAAGTGATAAAACAATATTAAATATGCTGAAATTTGTCTTATGTTGTGTATACAAAAAGAATCAGAATAACCTTTGAATTAAAAAAAATTACGACAATAATCAAAAGTGACTTACGGCCCTGATGTGTGTCCATTCACAGAGATGGACAGGAGGGAGAACAGCAGGAGACCTTTCCAAAAACAACCAGCATTAGGAGCCATGATGATGACTGGTCGTGCAGCTCATGCACTGTGTCTTTTAAAGAGTTTCACATGTTAAAGGAGGTCCTTCAAAAACATTTGTATTGACAATCTGATTAATGATTCATCCATACAATCAATTCAGTATGAAGACTTGTGTTAATTAAGTCTGTTAATGCCCAAACATTTGGCTAAAACTTTCAAATGTTACTCTTGTACACAGCAAAATATTAGTATTAAAAGTAATTTAATCTGTTACTATTACTATAGCAAAATTTACCAATAATAGTTATTATTGCTGCAATAAAATTAAATAATGCATAGCTTATCTACCTCTGCTGTAGATATTGTTACATTCAGGTTCAACTCAATATAGTGCAATACATATGTTTTCGTGAATATAGATCCTTTAAGTATATTTTTATGAATATAAAAAATAAAATTATAAAAGAATAAATCAAACATTAACATTACATACACATTCAATTGTCTAAACAACCCACCCTCAGCAGAAACACTGAGGCCCATGACCCTCTTTGCTCTTTAAATAAACAGTCCAACTGAAGGTCAATCTACACCTACTCAGTTTGAGTCAGCTTTCTGGAATACCCCCCAGGATGCATAACCAACAGATATATACAGTATAGTAAAGAGAGGCAGCATTTAATTGGCTGCATAATTAATGCTTCCCACTGAGCAAAAGTATGTCGAAACGACATCTGACAAAGACATTGAAAAGACATCCCCTGAGGAGCCAGAATGAAAGTTTTTATGACGTCTTTTTCTGACGTCTTCTGGACGTCCAATATTGACGTCCATAGGACGTCTATAGAAAGTTCAAATGTGGTCATTGTGGACTTATTTCCAACGTCTTATAACGTCAACTGCAGACTAATTTTAGACATTATTTAGACTGTTTCCTGGCCAAATAAAGAGTCACACTAGTTTGCATTCAATTAAAACTTTATTTAATTCAATGTGAGGTCTCTATGTGGTTGTGTTTGTGCATGTGTTATGAATTGCTTCCGAGACATGAAGGGTTGTGGATCTACAGTGAGGGAAATAAGTATTTGATCCCCTGCTGATTTTGTAAGTTTGCCTGCTTACAAAGAAATGAAGGGTCTATAATTTTTATGGTAGGTTTATTTTAACTGATAGAGACAGAATATAAAAACAATCAGGAGAAAAATGTTATATAAAGGTTATAAATTGATTTGCATTTCAGTCAGTGAAATAAGAATTTCATCTCATACCAACTAGCAAGAATTCTGGCTCCACAGATTGGTTATGTGCCTATATGGACCACAGATTAGTCCTGTCACTTTAAGAAAGTACTCCTAAATCAGCTTGTTATGTATATAAAAGATGCCTGCCAACAGAATCTGTATCTTCCATTCAACCTCTCCACCACCATAGGACCAAATAGGTTTCAAAGGATGTCAGGGACAAGATTGTAGTCCTGCACAAACCTTGAATAGGCTACAGACAGAAGCTTGGTGAGAAGGAGACAACTGTTGGTGCGATTATTTGGAAATAGAAGAAATACAAAATAACTATCAAATGCCCTTGTTCTGGAGCTCCCTGCAAGATCTCCCCAATGGAGTAAAGATGATCATGAGAAAGGTTAAAGATCAGCCCAGAACTACACAGAAAAAGCCTGTTAATGATTTCAAGACAGTTGGGACCACAGTTAGCAAGCAAACCATTGGTAACACGCTATGCCACAATAGATTGAAATCCTGAAGCACACACAAGGTCCTCCTGCACAAGAAGGCCCGCCTGGCTCGTCTGAAGTTTGACAATGAACATCAAGATGATTCAGAAAAGGCTTTGGCGAAAGTGCTGGCACTGCTGTGAGACCAAAATTGACTCCTGTGTTTGGAAGGAGAGAAATGCTGACTATGACCCCAAGAACACCATCCCTACAGAGAAGAACAGTGTTGGAAACATTCTGCTTTAGGGCTTTTTCTCTGCTACAGGTATACAGGATGACTTCACCGCATTGAGGGGCTGAAGGACGGGCCAGTGTACCGTAAAATCTTGGACGAGAACCTCCTCCCCTTAACTAGATCACTGAAGATGGGTCGTGGATGTGCCTTTAACATGACAAAGACCCAAAACATATTGCCAAGACAACCAAAGAGTGGTTTAAGGAGAAGCACATTAAATGTCCTAGCCAGTCTCTCTAGACCCTAGTCCTATAGAACATCTGTGAAGGAGACTAAAACTCCAATTTGATGAGCGACAGCCAAGAAACCTTAAAGATTGACAGAGGAGTGGACTAAATGTATCCTGACAAATGTGCAAACCTGGTGACCAACTATCAGAAATGTTTTACCTCTGTGCTTGCCAACAAGGGTTTCTCCACCAAGTACAAAGTTATGTTTTGCTCAGGGATCAAATACTTATTTCACTGACTGAAATGCAAATCAATTTATAACCTTTATATAACATTTTTTCCCTGATTATTTTATATTCTGTCTCTATCAGTTAAAATAAACCCACCATAAAAATGATAGACCCTTAATTTCTTTGTAAGCAGGTAAATTTATAAAATCAGCAGGGGATCAAATACTTATTTCCGTCACTGTAAATGCAGCCTTAATAGACGGAGTTCCAGAAACAGGCAAAGATCAGGGCAGACAGCAAACATTCATGGATGAAATCACAGGCAATGGTTGGGGCAGGCAGCAGAGGTTCAAAAGATAAAAAAAATACAATCCAAGGTATTACACGATAATCCAACAGGCAACAATACTCAGAAATACATGTAACACTAAACAAGACTTCGCCAAGAATTAATGAAAACAAGGGGTTTAATTAGACCAGTGGTGCCCAATCCTTCTCCTGGGGCCCGTTTCAATAAGGAGGTTCAACCAACTCTAGGTTAAACCTTGATCTCAGAGTTGGTTTTGTCATTACTCTGCCTTATCTTGTCATGGTTTTCTTGGTCTTGTGGCAGAGTCATGACAAAGCCTTTGGCACCCAATCCGGTGGTCATTGTGTCATGTTTGCCCTTAGTTATGTTTTCTATGTGTGTTTGGATCTTTTTCTTTGTGTGTTCTGTCACCCAGTCTGTCTTGTCACGTCAGTCTACCCCTTGGTGAGCACCTGGAGGTGCTCATTAAAGGGGGGGCTTCTGTCATGACTCTGCCTTATCTTGTCATGGTTTTCTTGGTCTTGTGGCAGAGTCATGACAAAGCCTTTGATTTTGTGTGGAGAGGAATAGATTATCGTCATTATTTACATAATATGCGTCCTCTCCACACAAAATCAAAGGCTTTGTCATGACTTGTCTTGTCATTGGCCCCGCCCCTCTCGTTCCCTGTATAGCCTTCCTGCCGTGTCTCATGTTCCTCACCTGCCCCTTGTTATCTTCCTTTGTTAGTTACCCTATATAATGCCCTCATGTTCATTGTCCTGTGTTCGTTCATTGTATTGTATTCACGCCTGTTCGTCTTGATTCCTAGCCTGATCTTGTCATTGTTCCATCCGTGAGTAATTGTCTAGTATATGTCAGTTTATGTCAGTGTTTGTTAGTCTAGTTAGTAGTTTATTGTTCCAGCCTAGTCTGTTATATATTCCCCGTGTCATTGTTATTTTACCTTCACCACCGGCTGCCTGCATTTGGGTTCTTCTCACTCATACCTTGACAGGTTTACTTAGAAATGAGAAACTTTGAGTTTTTGGTTTCAGAACAGCTGATTTGAGTTAGTTCTATTTACTCTGGGTAGGCTTACCCTGGGTTAAGCGCGTGCACTACGACTATAAAAAGCCATCATCAATGGAGCTCCGATATTACAATTCACCATGGCAACGGCACCAAAAAACGCAACATGGCGGCAGAAAGCGCTTGAGAGCGAGGCACACTTTCTGCTAATAATTAATAAATAAATGAATAAAATAACAGAAATAAAAGAGAAGTAATAAAAAATCTCATGTTCTCACTCCCCATCAGAGCTCTAGTGATGAGTGTGACGTCATGGCGTATAGGACACATGTCAGGGTGGCAGACTTCTGTGTCAAAGTCAGACTGACCACTGGTTCAAACCCTGCTCGGAACAGATTGGGGTAATTGTTTATTACCTTTATCGCTTCATTTCTGCATTTATGTCTGTATTTATTAATTTCTTTATCCATGCACTTTATTTAAACACTTTATTAAGTCATTTCTTATCCTCCATAGATAACTACCATTAGAACATGTAAGGGAAAGAATATGCTCTAATGTAATACACAGCCAGCTGATGTTATTGATGTAAGGATGGATGAGATATGTTTTGATATATCTAATTCACTGTAAAGAAAAACGGTAGTTTTAATAAAATTGCACAGGGAAAATGACAAAATTCCACTCGGGTCCTAAATTGCTCTCCTGAAATCAAAGTACATCCCAATGAATTAATGCAGCCTCTTCACATACAGGATCCTCTATAAAAGCACAAATGACAATTTAGTCACTGAGATGGTCTCTTGTGATCAAAATGTGTGCCATGAATGATTGTATTGATGAATGAGTTACACCACTTGCACTTTAAAAAGGGGTCAAAAGAAACTCTGGGTTTACCAAAGAAAACCTGCTCCCGACCAGGTTAGGTTCACATAGTAAGTTACTATGCTTACTGACTCTGAGTATATAAGTAACCTCTCTTTCAGAAACGGGTTTGAATTATCCCGCTTTCTCGGGTTTGACATACCTCACATTCTGAAACGGAAAACCCAGATTTTCCCTAATTTCAGGGTTAATATACTCAAAGAGTTTTCACTAAACCTCATTTCTGAAACGGGCCCCAACATGGCACGTGACCCTGAATTTGTATGTGCAGTAATGAGTGCTGACTATAACAAAAAACATTGTATTGTTTATTACCTTTATCGCTTCATTTCTGCATTTATGTCTGTATTTATTAATTTCTTTATCCATGCACTTTATTTAAACACTTTATTAAGTCATTTCTTATCCTCCATAGATAACTACCATTAGAACATGTAAGGGAAAGAATATGCTCTAATGTAATACACAGCCAGCTGATGTTATTGATGTAAGGATGGATGAGATATGTTTTGATATATCTAATTCACTGTAAAGAAAAACGGTAGTTTTAATAAAATTGCACAGGGAAAATGACAAAATTCCACTCGGGTCCTAAATTGCTCTCCTGAAATCAAAGTACATCCCAATGAATTAATGCAGCCTCTTCACATACAGGATCCTCTATAAAAGCACAAATGACAATTTAGTCACTGAGATGGTCTCTTGTGATCAAAATGTGTGCCATGAATGATTGTATTGATGAATGAGTTACACCACTTGCACTTTAAAAAGGGGTCAAAAGAAACTCTGGGTTTACCAAAGAAAACCTGCTCCCGACCAGGTTAGGTTCACATAGTAAGTTACTATGCTTACTGACTCTGAGTATATAAGTAACCTCTCTTTCAGAAACGGGTTTGAATTATCCCGCTTTCTCGGGTTTGACATACCTCACATTCTGAAACGGAAAACCCAGATTTTCCCTAATTTCAGGGTTAATATACTCAAAGAGTTTTCACTAAACCTCATTTCTGAAACGGGCCCCAACATGGCACGTGACCCTGAATTTGTATGTGCAGTAATGAGTGCTGACTATAACAAAAAACATTGTAAAGAAAACAGAATGGGATAGAGCTTGACATTATTCCATCATCATCCAAACTCAACCAGCATCACATGTGCTGACATACTCCTAGTCTGTTTTAAAAAGCCTTAGATGTTTTTGTTTGTTTTACATTAGCATATACAGTAACATACAGTAGATGCACTGTGTAAGTATAAAATCAGTCTATTTATATGAAATATATCAATATACAGTATGTATTTTCACAAGTCTCTTTTCTCAAAAGTATTCTAAACCGTGGGCTCAATGCTCATCTAATGGTGTATAATAAAGTGTCCTGCTTGTGTGACATGCAAGAGCAAAAAAATAACAACCTTTTAACACTTTCAGGAAGTAGCAAATCAATTTTTATTTGCCTGGATTAAAGAACAAAATAACTGAACACATAAAATAACATTAAAACATTTGTGTATTCATTTGAACTTTATTTAAGCTGCAGTACTGAAGTTTATTCACAGGGGAAGGAGTACTCGGTCTCTGACTGATCACCTGAAGAAAATAAAGAAATGTTATCACTCAGAAATGAGCTGTTGTACATAATCACAGATAATCACAGTTCTATACACAATAAATTGTGTGTAAATACTAGTGTAGTACACTTTTAAATAAAGCCAAAGTAAGACCAACAGTTGTGTGTTGGCAAGCAATGCACAGACTACAATTTACTGAGGATTTACTGATAATATATTTGATATAAATGCAGTAAACAGTTTGCGTCACGTTTAATACAAAACTGGCATATCAAGTCTTACTTTTTTGGTAGTAATCATAGATTTTAATGACAGCTGGCTTGAGGTTCTTCACTGGAAGAACCTGCTTTAATTGTATCTGATAATTCATAGGAAGATTTTTGGGAACCTGCAGGAACGTGAACAGAAGAACACAAACTTCTCATTCATGGGCATTGCAGATAAAATGCTAATGGAAAATTTATGAATCATACATTATTATAATATTTTATTTGGATAAATTGGAAACAGCTCAAAAGATGAGAAAGGTGAAAACTGTCTCACCTCCTTAAAATACACAATGACATGATCATCTTTAGAATCCACCCGCTCCACAAAAGGTACAAACATCTGAGGTGTGCCAAGCTTTAGGGAAGGAATTATTTTCATTATTAAAGTTATTTTTATTTTTTTTAAGACATGCCTTTTAACTTATTACAATACTGTTCTTTACTATAAAAATTATACATCAGAACCTTTAACAAATTTGTGATTCCTTTACACGCACCAATGACGTATCAGCTGTGAATCCTGATAAGAGTTTAATATCCACAATGACCATGTTAGTATTTTCCTGTGGACCATTATATCTGCAAAAAATTCAAATCAAACAGGTAAATTTGACATCAAAATATATATTTAAGCTCATTTTGTAGTCTCATGTTTCAGGGGGAATATCCTAAAATCAGTTCTTACTTCACAGTGAAAGTTAAAACTAAATTTTGTCCAAAAAATTGTTTGCAGTCTCCATCAGTTTTAGCTTCAATGCTCAATGTCTTAGCTTCGGTAGGGGTGGGAATGTTGTAGAACAGAGCCATCTATATGAGTGAAGTGAAATATCAGTCAACATAAAAAACACAACGTATTTTACAGAAGGAAGAGCTACATAGGCTATTACACAACTTAACGATAACAAACAGCCAAAAGTCATTTGGAGCTCCAATTAAAGTGACAAGAAGGATGTTCTGACCTGCACAGACACACAGGTTGATCCCTTCACTTCAATACTGTATTTGCCTGGAACGTTCTTCAGTTTCTTCTCCTGATACAGCAACTTGTTGTCCAGATTCACATCAAAGCTGTGAGAGTCTCCTGCTGACTGAACCGTCACTGTGCTGGAACCATCAGAGCTGAACACTTTGGTGGCGTACAGAGACAAAGCCTGAAGAGCCACAACTGTGTCCTGATGACATCACAACATCATCATTACAACATGAAAATACATTCTGTGTGTAAAACAAACTATAGTGTGTTCACCTGTGTAGAGGAGAATCCTCCATAGGCGTTCTGCTGCTTCACGAGCCAGCTGACAATCCTGTTAGCATATCCCAGATCAGCTGTAGTGACTGAATCTGTTGTGAGAACCGCTAACAGAACATATGAGCTGATCTCCACTGCCAGAGAACCAGAATCATCACTAGATCCCATCTGAGTCCAGTGCAGGAGACCTCCTTTACAACACACATACACACATACACCAAAAGACACATGAGGAGACAACTATCAGATGTTAGATGTGTTAGAAACATGTTTTACCAGAACAAAGTAAATGTCTTTACCATCTGAAATGGCAACAGTGTCGAGCTCTTTTAAAAGCTGCTGTCGGGTGTCCGTGTCTCTCGCCAGACTGAAAGTGTAGGCAAGCAGCGCAGTGCTGTAAGTGTTTTTAAGATTCCCAATGACGGACCTCAAACAGGACAAACCTTGAGTGAGCACAGGATCCTGTAACACAATCAGAGAAACAGCAGGTGTGTGTCAGTGTCATTCTTCTAATAGTTTCTACTGTGTTCTCTGGAGATGAACTTACTGTCACTGGAGTTTCCAGTTCAAGCAGTGATGCAGTGATGTAGGCAGTCATGGTCACGTTATCATTTACTCCACCCTTCACAAACACAGATACAGATCATAATGTAACATAATGTATTAAATTCATAATTTAAACATTTTACTTAAATATTAATCAATCACACACCTTCATTCTGTTGTTGAACAAACTTCCCTGTTGAATAAAACAGCCGTCTGAACTCCGTCCTCTTATTAACCAATCCTTTGCACTCTGAATAACATGTGGATCAATGAAGATGTATTTCTGTGCTTTGCCAAAAGATCTCAGGACAAAAGCTGTCAACCTGGAGATGTGTAATTGAAGAAATTGATCCATTTGTTTATTGTTTATCTGATATAATGTTTAGATAGTGAAAAGGAAATATTAACCATGTGTTCTCATCCCCATAACCAAATGTGCTGTATGCACCACTGTCATGTCTGTAGTTCAGTTGTCTCTGATAACCTGTTTAGTTTGACAGTGATTGAAGAGATGAACAGTTTGTTTGTAAGACAATCAGTTACAAATGTGACTCTTCATTAAAGGACATTCTGATGTGTTCAAGCATGAGAAAAATACATTTGTGTTTTCTTACCACTCTTCAGGAAGCCTGTAGCTTTCTCTCTGATGTTTGAGGTGAGCTGCTCCGTGTTCTCCAGATACTGTAAAATGTAAATATTGGGAGAAAGAACAGCAATGTTTTGTTCTCCACAGCCGTACGGCATCCGTAATAATCCATGAAGATTCTGTAGCGCACGTCCCAATATGTCTCCTACAAGAGGAATGTAGTGAGTCAATGACACAAATGTAACTCTTCATTTCTGTTTGTGTATTTACAGTAAATGTTACCAATGACTGAAACAGAAGATCTGGCTGATCCCTCTATCACATCTTTAGGAAGAGTCAGATCAAGCTCTTCTGACAGACTGTTGTCTATGAACCAGACAGATAAAAACATGTTAATGATCCATAGGGCAGTATCAAGACACTCATGTGTAAATTTATGTAATGTTAACAAACCCTTTGGACAGAGTAACCAGCTGTGAGTTTCTGTCTTTTCAGTTCCTTCAGCCTACAGCAGATAAGAATAATGTTAACATATATTAATATAAGTCACATGATGACCACAGGTCAGTTGAAGTGTGTGTGAGAGCTGTTGGAGGTGAGCTCACCTGTACAAGGAGACTTCGAGTAACTATGTCAATGCGTCCTCTCTCCGGCACGCTCACAATCTCATTGTCACACACAGTCTGTGACTGCTCTGCCTCTGCACTCACTGTAATATTCAACACTCCTGCAATACACAAAACACATCAGAAGAATTCAATCGCTTGATAACAGAAAAAACATCTCGTCATTCATTGTGTCTGAAACTGACCAAGAACAGAAGGAGTGAGAATCCATTTAAATGTTTTTCTTCCATTAGCACATAGACAGGATGAATACTGATCATCAGAGGAGGCTTTAAGAGTGAAGTCTGAGGACGGAGCTGGAGTTACTGTAACCTGTCCATGAAAGATGGAGGATTAGTTCAGATCTGATATGATGTGAAATGTGACAGAAGATGAATTGAGAAATCTCACCATGATGCACTTGGACAGATAGTTGAAGACGGTGGCCTTCAGCTCAAAGATCTCTCCACGGATGATGGAGTAAGGCAGAGAGAGCTCCAGGAAGAAGGGCTGGAAAACTGTCAGCTGAGCAGGAGGAGCCAGACCCAGACCTTTAGAGGACAGACAGAAGACCTCCGTCTCCCAGGTGGTGATGGTGTCAGGAACCTTCACAGGAACTTGTGTTGATCCTGAGTCCCTGTGGTGGAAGCATTACAACATTTCAGCCTGCTGTAAAGCTTAAAATTTTTCTTTGATCAGTCACAATATTGAACATTTAGGAAAAAAGTATATAAAAAGGGTTCTCTACTGTTATATAGAATTATAAATACTGGGTATGAGGTAAAATGATCATTGATAAATTAAATAATTATTTTAACATGATATCAATAGAATTAATTTTTTACATCACTGGCAAATTTACTAACCCAACTTCAACAAGCTGCCAGATCCAAGTTTCTGGAAAGATTGTCCGAACCGTCACTGATGCACTTTGTGGCGCTGCTTCGGTTCTTTGTAAAGCCATAACAACTGGATGATGACGATACATCACTGAATGAAAAGAACACAGTTTATATTGTGTTTTATACGAGAGCGTCTTGTCGGGATTATATCTGACAAACTGCAGTCCTATTTCATAGATATACTAGATGAGCATTAAATAGATTATTTATTCCACTACCTAAATATTATTATTGTGGCAAAAAATGTATTACTTAAAAAATAGATGATAGAAAGATGGCAGATGTAAATGACTCTGTCTGGTCTTTACCTCTGAGATCGTTTTTCTCTCAAGTCACTTCACTTTGTCAAGTTCATATCAAGCATTTAATGATCTTGGCATTTCTAGCATAGGCCTACTGTACTGTATTACCAATAACATCAAAACCTCATCCATTCTTCCACAAGGATGATACTTTTCTTTTGACTGTTTGTATTTATTACTAAATGCTACTCTGTCTTCATAAGGTTCCATCTGGATTCTAAGCAGTTTTGGGATATTTCATTTGAGCTTCAAAGTGTTCACTTTCCATATAGCCAAAAATGATATGGGGAACAAGACTACGTTCACACTGCAAGCCTTACAGCTCAATTCCGATTTTTTTGCTCCAGCATGGAGTAGAACACACCTATAGCTTATGTTTTACCACAGTGTTAACGCACACTACTGGTGGATGCAAAGCGATAAAAGACAATAGAAACCATTAATGCTTTGTCATATTGCATCGCGACGTATCCAGTGGCAAAATTTCTTATTATAACGGATTCTATAGTCATTTGTTGCATCGCATCGTGCGGCTCGTGTGCAGTAGACAGTGCATGGGCTTGTGTTTATAATCTGATGCTTAATGTTTGGCAACCGAGTTGTAAAGTGCACTTCCGTCAACAGAATGGCGCGTGAAGCTTTAAATCAGCGCAGAATTGTGACGCATGTCAATCTACAATGACGCAAAAGTCGAATGAATTCCGATATGACCGTTCAGACTGAATATACTGTATATTAATATATATATATTTTAAGCACATTACTTTCAAGTTGATATTTGTTCTGTCCGCCTGTTATAGTTTTCTAGTTTTTTATTATTAGTTAATTCTGGTTATTTGATTCCTAATTTGTTTGTACATTTGTTTCGATTTAATATTTTTTTAAAAATGTGTTCCCTGGTAAAAAAAAACGTTCAGTCCAGGGCTGGACTCGGACGTTAAATTGGCCCTGGCATTTTTGAACAGCTTCGGTCCTCCACCATTTGTTTCGACGCGGGGGCGGGGGGGTGTTGGGGTTTGATGTTGTGCTGCTGTCATTGCCTTTCCTGCATACATGTCCGATTCGCAATTGCATTCGTGTTCCGTGTATACGCTCCCGATTCACGCTTCTAATCCGTCCATCTCTCCGGCCCATGCGTCCGTTTCGGCCCAAAAAGTATAGCCCGGCATAGCCGATTACCAAAAAAATGCCCGGTATAGCCGATTACCAATCCAGCCCTGGTTCAGACTGAGGTCGCATTGCGAATCATCAGACCTGTATCTGATTTAGGACCACATATGGAAGTGGCTCAGATCAGATTTAAAAAGATTGGATTCCATGTGGTTTGTCCTGTTCACACTGTCATGCAGTAAACAGATCTGGGTCACATATGAGCAAAAAAATCGGATTTTGGTGGCAGTGTGAACTTTTTTTTAATATGCTTAATGTTTGGCGGCTGAGTGTTATACACGTAGTGTGTCTTTTATACATGAACAATACAACATCAAAATCCTTTCAAATTAGTAAATGGGGATTGTACACGTTATTGCGTTGCATCATGGAATTGAATGAGTGCACTCAATAATTTCTACTATGAGTTCAGACACCACTAAAAATGGATGTTCCCTTAAATAGTGCACTATATTAGGGTGTAGGGGGCTATTTTGGACATAGCCATAATGGGAAAAAAAAGATAAAAATATGGATCAAAGAAAGCTGATCCTGACTGGTCCTTAAGGTTTCAGCAGCAACAACATAAACAAACATTACGTGGCCCAAACTTCACTTTCGATAGACCTCCGCAAAGAATTAATAACTGTTGAGTAGTTTTAATTAAATTTGATACGATTAATATACCATAAAATAAATTAATTAATATAAATAAAATATAAAAAAAGGTTATATTATACCCAAACACAGGCCGAAGTTAAAGTGATACTTCACCCAAAAATGAAAATTCTGTCATCATTTAATTACCGTTGTCATTTCAAACATGTATGACTTTCATTTCTCCGCAGAACACAAAACTTGTTATTTTGAAAAATGTTGTCAACTGGCACCCATTTACTTGGTGTTTTTGTCATCATTGGTTTTGTGTCCATACAATAGACGTAACCGAAGTAATGGGTGCCGACGCTGTTCGGTTATCAACATTCTTCAAAGTATCGTCTTTTGTGTTCCACGAAAGAAAGGCATACAGGTTTGGAATGACATGAGGATGAGTAAATGATGACATAATTTTTATTTTTGGGTGAACTGTCCCTTTAACTTCGGGCCAGGCTCATGTGTCTTATGAAACCATTTATAGAACCAAATTAGAGTTTGTCTAGGATCTATACCTTTTAGTTTTCTGGAGAAAGTTGTGTAAGTTAAGTACACAACTTAAAAAGTCGGTTTACTCTTTCCATAATGATAATAGTATTGTAACTGTGAAAATGAATTCCACTCATATTCTTATACTTTTATAAATTAAAAGTGTTTTTTTTACATGTTTTCAAAACAAATTTAGAGCATAAAAATATGATATGTGCTGTACCTGTATCATGGTATGTGTGATAAGTCAAGCCCATGTATTTCAGACATCGAGGGACTCGAATAGGCAAATTTGTTGCCATCTTCAATCCCACTTCCTGTCAAACAGTATGATAAATTAAATTAAAACATACACTTTAAACACAAGTGCTACTTAACGAAAAAGTCAAAATAATCAAGTGTTTTGCTTTTATTTCAGATCATATTTATTCATGTAAAAACCTTAACAATCATTAATTTTCCTATCACTCAGCTTGTTTACCTTCAAGGTTTCATAAGCACCTTCTGTTGCCAATGCTCGACGGGGTCTCACATGCAAACACTCCTGCTCGTCTTCAATGTTGTAGGTAAATTCTGAGGCTGAGTGCACTGGAAGCAGTTCAAAGATCTGTAATAGAACCATAATCCAACTTTATTAGTCTGATATATAACATTTCAACACAGAATACTTCTAGTCTGTGTGTCTTCAGACTGTCATCTATACAGTAAACCCGATGGTCTGGCCTTAAACAGATGTCACAACACATAAAATGGATTATAAAGCATCTACACCTTATCAGCATTCAGACGTTTTCCTGGTTCCAGGATGAAAACACTTTGATCTACAGCACTTAGAGCACACAGTGAACCAGACTGAGCTGACACCTGTAGAGTGTTTTCTTCACTGGGAACTGCTGAAGCAGGAGAAAACTGTACAGACACCTGTGACAATGACAGAAAACAGCATGTGTCATTCCCATATGTACAATGTACATGTATATAATTTGCATACAGCACACTTATGTTTTTTTACCTTGTTATTGAAACATTTTTCAGTCTCAAAATATCTGCTACCAGCTACTACATTGTTACTGGGTAGAAGACAGTACGCTAGAATCTGTACAGCTGGACTCAGATCTGCTCCAACAGACAGTTTGAATGACACTGAACCATTCGCTGCTCCATTAGAAGTCTTCACGTTAACCTTCTCATATCCATGATGAACTATCACTCCTCTGGACAAAACCTGACACATACTACATCGGTGTTAACAAACTGACCAGATCACAACCCATCAATACTGTTCAACAAATCACAAAGAAGTATTTTTACTCACCATATATACAATTTCAGTGCTGAAATCATCATTAGTTTCTCCAATAAAATAATATTTAATGGTGACTGGAAACTCTGAATTACACTTTAAAGGATCATTAGCTCCTTCTATTGTCAATTCACTTAATGTTGGTGTATTTGGAGTGGCCTGCTGGAACAGCAAAATTATTGCTCTGTCCATAGAGTAGTGAGGGTTTCTGTAGCCACGATAACGCATATCAGGATATATATTTCCCTGGATAATAAGAAATAACAATTTACCCTGATGTAAAAAAAAGTGGAGTCTTAACAATGACTTCAAAGTGGATAAACACAAACTGTCATACCATCAGACTAATATCTCTTTGAGGCAAACTTGATGTATTAAGCGAGAAAGCGGCCAGTCCATCACTGTCTGTAGTGAGATTGAACAGAAGAGTTGAAGACCAGCTTTCACCCTCAAAAAGATACACGTCTTTGTTAGGAATCGGCTTCCCTTTGAAATTGGTAAGCTTGATCTGTTAAAAAAAGGATATTAATAACTGTGTCAATATTGGTAGTGTTAAGCAAAGACAAGCTGATTTCCGACTTACGTGTCCTTCAATAACTGATCCATGTTCAAATGTTTTGGGGCCTGTAACTGTGACTTTGCCAATTTCATAAGTGAGAGATATAGATTCAGATTTTGTCATGGAGGTCTCTGTTAGATAACAAAAGCAGGATTATTACACCTAGAACTTTGAAATAAAACCAAAGTCAAGCAGTTCTCACAGTCTGGTGTTCATACAGTTACATTCTATTCAGGGCCAATCTCACCTGTTCCTTCTTCTGTTACTTTCACATCAACATTAAAAGTATTTTCCAGGACATCCTTTAATGTGGTGTTCAAAAAGTGCAATGTGCTGATGGTATGGGTGGCACAGCCATTCTCTTTCATCTAATGGTAATAAATATATACACACATATTGATTAAAGAGTGATTCATCGGGAAAAAAACATCAATTTGATTTCATTACTTAAAGGGACAGTTCACCCAAAAATGATATTTCTGTCATCATTTACTCCAAAATGATGTTCCAAATCTGTATAAATTTCTTTGTTCTAATGAACACAAAGAAAGATATTTGGAAGAATGCTTGTGACTAAACAGTACTTGACCACCATTGACTACCATAGAAGAAAAAATTGCTTTATAAATTTCTTTCTGTTGAACACAAAAGAAGATATTTTGAAGAGAAAACAGTTCTGGGGCACTTTTTATTACCATTGTCATTTTCCCTACTAGTCAATGGTGGCCTGTTTGGTTGCAAGCATTCTTCCAAATATCGTTCTCTGTATTCATCAGAACAAAGAAATTTATAGAGATTTGGAACAACTCAAGGGTGAGTAAATGATGACAGATTTTTTAGTTTTGGATGAACAGTTCCTTTAAGATGCGTGACAAACCTCAGTGGTCTCATCCAAACAGAGTGGGGTTCTGCCACTGGTGTCAATGTGACGTAAATAGTTACGACACACTTTTACCCAAGATGTCCCAGGTACAGGCTGTCCGTATGTGTATCTGTGGAAAAGGTACAAGCGACCGATATACGGAATAAAAAATTTAAATGTATGAGCTATGAATGATGATAAACATCTTTTTTAATGCTTTGCCTGAAAATGCACCACTCACTTTCCGCAAACCTCAATTGTCATTTCCTCTTCACCAATGCTGACTTTCGTGGGTTTTTTGATGGTCACATCAAACTTGGGCAAAACTAGAATACGGAAGCAAGACTTGGAGCTATAAGTCAAATTATAAACAATATTCATAAAATGTGTCCTGAATAAATGTACATTGTATTGACTTACCATACTTTTTCACCATAAAATAATGTGGAATCATTCTTTCACCAACGTGAGCTGTCAGTGTGTATGTGCCTTCATGAGCTTCTGGATTTAAGTCATAAGAACGCTGTAATATCCACCGTGTTGAGGAAACATTTGTCCATTGACCGATTCTGTTTCTATGACTGTCCTGGGAAATACAAACCAGGTGCATATTTGATTTTTAGTTGTAATCCTGAACATTATTCAGAGTCAAGAATTTGTGAATAATCACAGATCTGGCATTAAATGTAAATAAGATTTAAACTTATGACAGTACAGGAGGTTTTGTGTTCTTACCTCAAGCACCACTGCACTATACTGTAAATAAAAGAGTAAACAGTAAAGAAACAATCTTTATGTATAATGACTTATACTGTATGATGATAGCAGAATTTAAATCCAGCTATGTGTTTGTCCATAGTAAACACTCCAAACCTGCTGATCACGGGGTGCAAAGTTTGTGTCCATGGTAACAACTCTGAAGTTCACTGTGAAAACAGAAATGTACAAGAATAACCTTTGATTTCAATGCAAACAGGTATTTCAGCTCTTATATAAGAGAAGGATTGCAGTCAGCAAAACATTGTCCCTAACAGATTCGATTTAGCCCAAAAAGATTAATGTTCCTGACCGTTATAATGACTGCATTCGTGTATATTGTATGTCTATTGAGGAAATAAAAAAAATCAAATTTCAAAGATTCAAAGATTTAGACGTCAATTATTTATACTGTCATATATTTGGAGAATATCGTAATGCTTCTGCTTTTAAAATAGTCAATGCCAAATACGGAGATTCTAGGTTAATTAAAATATTTATATTATTTCCATATTGTCCATCGTTTTAGAGTATGGAAAACAATAGGCAATAATAAAATACCATACATATTATCATTTTAAATATGTTTAAATATTCAAATTAAACAGCTGTTGTATTTCACATGACAGCTGTGTTAAGCTCAATATTTTGGTACATTTTATCTACTTTTCAAAAGGCAACGTGTCCAGTTATCAGTGAAAGGACAAGCATGTGACCACGAGACAATTCTGCACTGATCTCACAGTACAAACAGTGTTGCTACCAGCATTATTTACTAATTTGGCCTTTGAAACATTCAAAGCTCACCTGTTTGTCCTGGAATATAGATGGGTTTATCAGTCTGAATAAAGGTCAGAGGATTGTAGTGTCTAAACATCACTTTTTTCTCTTCAGTCATTTGGAAAGACTCCCCCTTAACTTCCACCTTTATTTTCTGGACTGAGTCTCCTACTACTAGTGGAGCCTGATAAGAAATAAAACTCATTGCTCATCCAAACACACTCTATTTACAACTATGACATAAGATGAAAAAGCAGCAGACATATTTAGATCTGTTTTATTATCATGCACAGACCTGGAAGTTTAAGCATCGGTGAAACTCTTGGTCTGTTTTCTCCTGCAGCAGTAATGTGTTCTCCAAATCATTCACTACATAAACGTTCATTATGAGACTTTCATTGGGCTTCAGGATACTTGCACACATTTTGGCTTCAGATCCAGACTGGATCACAGCTGGAAATGTCACCATGAATGAGCTGTTGACAAATGACAATACTGAATTCTGTCATATATCTATACAATTAAAACTGCACTTAAAAATGCTGGTTATTTTGAACCCATCGTTAAGTCAGAAAGGGACCGCTAGGTTATAAATTATTGGTGGGTTGTTTCATCCCAGGAGTCAAATATGAACATTTTTAGGGTAACTTAACCCAACGGTTGGGTTCGTCCCTTTTTGACCCAACGCTGGGTTGAACACAACCAAGCAGGTTTTTTGTAAATACAGTATGTACTTTTCAAAGAGCAAAACTAATACTATGAACAAGCATTAATGTTGTACTAAAAAATTTACCACATTTAGGAAGCCTAACACATTAAAAAAGACAAGACCGCAATAACATCAGAATTACAACAGTCATGACACAACCAACTACGATCTTTAGTAAATATATATAATTAAAAGTGACTTACGGTCCTGGTTTTTGTCCATTCACAGAGATGGACAGAAGGAAGAACAACAAAAGACCTTTCCAAAAACAACCACAATTAAGAGCCATGATGATGACCAATCATGCAGCTAATGCAGTTAGTTTGCACTGTGTCTTTTAAAGTGACTTTCATACTAAAGGGGGTCCTTGAAAAACATTTGTATTGACCGTCTGATTAATGATTCAACCATACAGGTAAAGCAGTTTACAATTTGCACTAATATCTAGACATTATTTATTTGAACAATAAACACTATGTTTGAGAGAGCTGTTTTTTTAATCAAAGCATTAAACATTATGAATGGGATTTGTTAATGCAAAAACACACAATTTTACTTCTTCACGTGCACTACAACATGAACATGAGTGAACGAAGCATGTGAAAATGTTCATTTCACTCATTTCATTTGCAGTCAAAAATGAACTTTTATCAACAGTCAAATATAACACGCATAAGCAAACTTTTAACGTCAAAAACAGTGGAACTGTCTTGTATCTTCCAAAAAATCCTAATCTTCCAACTTCCTAATCTACAGTACAAAGACTTTTGACCCTGTTAAAGCAAATAGCACGACCACTGATAATTGATGTCAGAGAGCATGAACACCCACTCAGAGATATTGTAAACTGGTCCTCTGACCACATGGAGTTTTTGAAAGCGCACAGCAAATGTTTTTGTTTGGGCAATATTAAATGTACAATTGCACAAAGAGCCTTACCGTAGCTAACTACGAAACTGTGATGAAAGGTCAGTCTCACAGGTTTCATGTGTCTGCTGTCATGTCAGAAAAGAAATAATGACAACTAACTATAAAGAGTAATGTGCAGGTATGCAAACTCATCGTGAAAAAGGGTGAAAATGATGCGAGACCCCTTCCAACGCTATATATATATATATATATATATATATATATATACAGTTTATATAGTTATATATACAACTATTACAACAATAATTATTACAATTTGTATTTCATATTATTCAGTGCACATAATCAGAATAGTCCATGGTCTGCTAAAAGTGTCTAGGATAGACATCCACATGAAGAGTTCATTTGCAAAACCAGATAACTACGTTTTTATTAATTTTCATAAATCATGTTTTCATTGTGTTATCGTGTTTTTACTGTGTTTGTTACTTATCTGTAGTTGTTTGTTGTTGTTGTTATTACTACATCAAAACAATCCAACTGTTTAAATTATATTATTTATGCACAATAAAAACATAGTTTATGAAAATGAAAACGGAGTTATCTGTTTTTGCAAATGAACTCTCCACATCTCATTTACTTCAAGGTGCTCTGTTTGTTCACACAACAGCTTACCGTCACAGCTCTAGTCTAAACATGAATGAACGGTCAAACTCGTATACTATTTGCACAGCATGCCTGTGTAATTTTGACACAAGAGGTTGCGTTGTAACAACAACATTAGGTGTTATACTATCTGCAATGTTGTAAAGTTACTAAAAACCAAACGCAACACTCACATGCGTACAGTATGTTGAACAAGAAATCTGGTGTTTCATTGTGGCGTCTATGAACGCTGGTAGACTATCACATTAGTAACGTCAGCGCAGCTATTGTGTACGTATCGACTGGACTGTGCAAAACATCACGAAGCAGTTTGCCATCAGCTCCGTGCAGTCATTGGCACATTTAACGTTACGGAGAGTGACGGGTGACGTGACAGACAACTAACTTTAGTTAGCTCAAATATGCTCAAACTAACTTTATTTGTCCAGTAAAATGCGGTGATAGCGGTTGTCACAGTGTGTTAACGCACTTACCCCATATTGTGTTTCTTGGGCCTTTACCTGTTGCTTAGTGACGGTTGTGTTGAAATAATTCAGAAATGCGCAGTCGAATTCCTGCGTAAATCGACTATATCTAATATTGATTCATGAGTTGAGTATGTGCGCTGAATCTGCGCAGCATTCAAAACATAACCCAATAACTGGAGGACGCAATTCCAAGGACCTGCACTTCTGCGACCCCACTCCTAGGACCTTATTTTTTGGGACAGCGCTATCTACCGAAACGGAGTTCGGAGAACCGCAGGACCCAAGTTTGACTCCCCATTTAGAAAAAAAGTGCTCAAGGCAGTATTTCCACCCTACGACTACGACGGCGTTTAAGTGCCACCTAAAAAAATTAATAATAATAACATTACGAGATTAAACTGGAAATATTTCGAGAATAAAGTCAATATTTTCTGAATAAAGTCGTAGCATTACGAGATTAAAGTCGTAATATTTCGAGAATTAAGTCAAAATTTCGAGAATAACGTCAGAATTATGATAATTAAGTCACAATGTTATACGGCACAAATCGAAGTATTGCAAGACATGGCTGTTGATGACTTAGTTAGGTCCTACTTTAGAGTAGGATTTAGCATTAAAGAAATACTTAGTATTCTGGCGCATCAACACGGAATTATAATTAGCACACGAACATTGCAGCGGTTATGTAAAAAACTGAATTTATTCAGGAGAAAAAACCAAACAGACATTCAGCAAGTTGCCTTTTTTCTGCAGTCTGAAATGACAACCAGTGGTCGACTCCAATGATATCGATGGTTACATCTGCGTGCTATTCAAAGTGGATATGTTGTTTCTCAAGAGAATATACGACTGATAATTAAAGCGATCGACCCCGATGGAGTAGAACGCCCTCGCGCTCGATGTCGCCAGTACTTTAGCCGAGGTCCCAACGCGTTGTGGCACATGGACTCATATGATAAATTGAAGCCGTATGGTATTGCAATAAATGGTTGCATTGACGGCTTCAGTCGGTTTGTGTTGTGGATGGAATTGTACAATACTAACAGTGACCCCAAAGTTATTGCAGACTACTACATCTCCAGTGTAACCGGGCTAGGGGGTTGTCCCGAACGATTGCGCGCGCCGATCCAGGAATGGAAAACGGACACGTCAAACATATGCAAGTTTTCTTGCGCAGGAACCACACGGACATTTATGCAGGAGAAAAAAGTTTCATGTATGGATGCAGCCAGGCCCGGAATAAGAACTCAGAGGCCCCTGGGCACAAGTGTCTTCTGGACTCCCCCATACACACATGCGCACAATAAAGTTTTAAATTAGCCTAGGGTACTATGTGTATGAAACACCTCTGTTTCAGGATTACAGGATTACATTGACAAGTTACAAACTATGATCACAGGACAATATCAACACCTGTACACATCCTCCATCATACAGGATTTGCACCACGATTGCAACAAGGCCTTCCTGGACCAGCAACAACAATATTAAGACCTTTCCCTGCATACTGTAACTCACTGGCATATTCAAGCACACACTACCACACCTCAACCTTTTAATTCAGTTCTATCAGATTATTCCATAATTCAACACAAACATGCCAGATTCACAAAACTGTTCTTAAGAGAAAATATAATAACTTTCTTAAGATAAATTACAGAAAGTTCTTAAAAATATTCTTAAATGCAATTCTAAAATATTTCCATCTTCATTTTTTCAAAGACTAAACGGGCAGGGCAGTCTTTGTCAATGATTCTACTACAAGAGAGTAATTTGTCCATTTGTTAAACTTTATTTTTGTAACAAGCACCTCGCGACTCACGTTATTATGTAAGCGTGTAATGTGTTACAGTAAACGACATTAACAAGTATTATAAGTATACTTCTTTAGCATATATATTATGACATCATCATATTTTTTTAAACATTTTGCAATGTATGTAAAAGCAATGTGGATTATCTAATAATGAAGGCTAAATATTGGTAAAGTAAGGCAGTTACTGATCAACATATCAATATAAAATAATTCACAATTGGCAAGGAAGCACCAGCAAATAAATGTAAAAAACTCTAATCTTTTAAGATTTAAGACAGCCGCGAGGGTATATCAACTCATTATATTTACAACAATAAAACCGTTCTCATTGACATTTTCAGTTTCTGTTGTCAGTTCATGACGCGACATCATCTAACAACTCACAATAAAAAGTGGTGATTTCGACTATATGTTCTTTCACACAGCCTCGTGGTAACCATGTGCATATTTACCGATGAACTTTGTTCATATTTATATATCCAAACAGTCGATAACAGTGACAGGTTGTTGGAAACGCTGTTTTGTACTCATTTTATGAGACCTCGCGCTCGCGGGGCAGCGCTGGCGACATTTTCCCACTGAATGAAAGCTAAGGTTTATCCAAGAAGTCGCTAGATTTGTCGCTATGCGCTTCTTCTAAACAAAAGCCGATGGAGGGCTCGTAAAAGTGACTAAATCAAAAGACATACTTCCTAATTTAGAAACACTGTTTTGTGTGTGCACCTCCACGTGGTCACCAAAGTCATTGAGAGCTTGTTTAAGAACATTTCGTTCTTGGCAGCTCACAAAATGAAGGAATGTTTCCTTTAGGACTGTATATACAGTCCCAAACAGCATCTCTTCAAGAAATGATGGAGCAAGCTTGATTGGCATGTAGGTATTTGCAGTCTTTAAACCCTTTAAGAAGGACTCGTCCAACAGCTTTCCATTTGTCAGTGCTGAAGTCATGCCTGAGGAAAGGCACTTTTACAGATGTTCCGATAGTGCAGTGTTCATAGAAATCAGACCAGAAGCTACTGTACACATCACGAAGGACACCTGTGTCATGACAGAATCACAGGACGACCTAAGTGCGGTGAAATCCGAAGGTGTTTATTAGAGAACAGGTAGCAGTCAATAGGAAAAAACCCAACCGCGAACGTACTGTTCGCGGTGGTGAGAACAAGAGTCCCCAGAAGGGTTGCACACGGCGACTCGGGCAGAGGATAGGTCTCCGACAATGAGACTTGGAGGGAAGTGCCTGGGGACCTCACTCGGCCCGGGACCCGTGCTGAGGATCCGGAGGACAACCACGACGAGGGATGAATTCTTGAGTCCGCCTGCGGGTAGCTGCCTGGAATGGATTGAGGTAGAGGTGGACGCCAACAAGAGCTGCCGGGAAACAGGAAGACGGACGGGGTACAGGAGAGAGAAACACTTCACTTGACTAGACAGGGTGGTATCCAATACTATGAAACGACTAAGGAACCCAGAACTTCTACAGACGAGCCGCAGCAACGTCTGGGGCAGTCTGAAACAGGCTATCACAAGCAACGATCAGACAACAGACAAGAGACACTGAGGAAATATAAGGGGAAAACATAATGAGAAGGAAAGGGTTGGCAGGTGTGAGGTAGTTATGGGAACGAGTGCTTAATGAGTAATGAGTCAGCGGGCGTGTAGGTGCAGAGTGGAAAATCACCAGTGCGGGGAATCCTAAGGAGACACGAGGGCGGGGTAAAATACGCAGACACTGAGCACGCGGTCAGCCACGTGCTCTACAACAACAACACAACCCACGTGCAGGTAATACCCCGACCAGACCAAGACCGTAACAACCTGGACCACTACCTGCTTCCTCTGAGTTGTTGGGAAGTATACGTCTCACAGTTAAGGACTGGTCAACAATCATCTAGTCAGAAAATGCCTCTATAATGTCAATGAAGCTATTTGAGTAGTGTACAGTTAAATTCCTGTTGGGCAAAGTATTAAGAGCACTTTGAGGTATGTTACAAGGCTCATGGATTACTGTGTCACTAAGGGAATCTCCTTCAGTATTCTGTTGTGGACCAAATGTGATCTCAGGGTCACTGCTGACATTGAGCATCATGCTGGCAGTATGGTCTTCTGAGGAATGTACACTAATAATTTCTTCATCATAAATTAAGAACACATCAGGAGGGGTGTCATGAGGCTCGTTTATCTCTTGTTGCTCATATTCATTCTGAGCAGACCAGTCATCATCTTTTGATAGATCTGAATCAAAGGCATCACTATCCTGGTCAGGTTCATCAGTAGACTCTTCTGTCATGTTACGTTTTGGACAAGTTGTTATATAGAAGCTCATCATGGGGAGTTTTACAGTTTCATAAATCACTCCAACCGAGAGATCCTTGGGTAGAGGATTTTGCTTGAAGTCCCAAACTTCAAAATCAAATTCTGATTCATGACCTTTGGTGGATGTTCCATTGTTAAAGAATAATGCCTTACCTTCTTTTAGTAAGTCATCATATCCTGCCTGAACATTAACCTGTATCTTACGAGTCCCACCACCTTGCCTTGTTCTGACCTGTTTTATTATTCCATTTTCCTTGTGAAGCCATCCAATTTCAATATTTCGTTTGCATTTTGCTTTGCAGCTTGCTTTTTTGTTTGATGTTTGTGGCTCATCCTCATTCCCCTCCTTTCTGATTTTCATTTTCTCTCTTAATTTCTCAAAAAGACCCAGCTTTCGCTTTGCAGATGGTGTCTGATGCTTGCAAAATATATAAGGGCAATCCTGTCTCCATATGAAGGAAGATACTTTTCCAGCTCTGCATTTTCCATAAGCAGGATGACTTCTCTGTCTGTGAAAGGAAAGAGAGACAAGCATGAAAGAGAGACAATCATACAGCTTTACAGCAGGTGAAAGTATATGTTATTGAAGACGAAAAAACAAATGTAAAATCTGGTCACTCAAATCAGATACAGTATAGGTGCATTATATCATATTACAAAAGTTCAGAACGTTATGTGATAGGGACTGGTCTTTTAACAGTATAAAAACATACATAAACATTACTTTACATACAGTATTATTTATATTATGTTAACCATTTTTTTAGTTCAACCATTCAAATATCACACCTTTTGCTGTTCCATTGTTGTAACAGTTTCCTCTGAGATGCTTCGATTTCTCAGGAAATTAAAAACATCAAGTACAGCAGTATTCTCCACCATCATGAGGCTACAAAAGTATAGAAGGGTTGCTTTTAAATACATAGGGCAGATTTAAAATAATGGTCAGTGGATAAATAGAGGAAAAATACAAGTGTTCAAATATTTGATCAGTTAGATGGAACAAAAACAATTATATGCATTTATTCAAAGTTTGTTTTTTTATGGAGTTATGAAATGATATTGTAGTTTTTGTTATTACTGCAGTCACACCCTGATTTCTTATTTAAGCATATTTAAACCAAATTCATAAGGAAAGAGCTTAGTGTTGTTTCTGACCACATAAAAGCTAAATGCAGTAACTTGGATTGTGCTGTCCGGCCTGTCGTTTGTTAGATTTGGCGCTCATAATATTTAACGGAAAAAAGACCCATTTAATTTTGTTCACAGCAGTTCAAATTCATCACAAGCCTCAACTGGTTCCCACATGATAAGTTCCTGCAATACCTGTTTCAAGAACATACAGTAATCTTACACCAAATTCCAAGCTCTGCTAACCTGACATCTCACAGTTCAAAGTTACCTCCATCTCCATGCGGCGATACGCCAGGAGAGCGCAAAGTCCAGGGCCCGGTTGCATAAAGCACCTTAAGTGTAATTTTCCCTTAAGTGTGTCCTTAAGTATACCTTAAGTTTTACTTAAGTTATTCTCCTATTGTCTTTGGTAAAGGAAAATCACCCCTTAAGTGTCATACTTAAGGGAAAAACTTAAGGTGCTTTATGCAACCGGGCCCAGGCGCTTCTGAAAAAAAGGAGAACGCAGTGCAGCTCGCGTTTTCCACGCGGAAAAGACGCAAAATGTGAATCGGGCCTAAGAGAGAGAAAAGCGTAGAGAGAAAGAGAGAGAAGTGAATGAAATAATGAACATTCAGTTGAACATGTTCAACTCTCTAATTTTAAATTTCATATTTAAAAGATCTTAGTGACCACTAAGGCCGAAGCCTAGTAACGTTACTTGACAAATTTATTTATTAATCCTTAGTCATACTATTGCCTGCACTGAGCTCTGTCCTTGAAATCACTTCATGTAGACTATATAGCACATTACAAAATCTAGCACGTGGTATTTTAACAGTCAATTATTATGATGTCAAATGTAACAATCAATATTATTAAAAAAATGTCTAAATGAAAAGACGTCATAACATGCATCGTGGGGTAACCAGGTTGACTGTGAGCGTACGTGACAACATTAAGATTAATTTAGAATACTTAAAATGGAAAAACAATGAGTATAATTAACAAGGTCTCACAACGAAGTGCTACATATTGTGCTGGCTAGGCCTAGGATTAATAATCATCCTATAGTCACTAAATCAACATAAATTTGCCAGTCGTGCACTCTTATTGTTATCCATACTTCAGAAAAACATGCAGATGCACTCGTCGCTTATGTTGTCGCTAGGGTCCTAGAAATGCATCCCCATAAATGTGGTCCTGATAGTGCAGCCTCCAGGTTTGCAGGCAGATGCTACTCACATAATCCGCAAACTGGCTAGTGATTTGACATAGTTAATACAACATCTGGACATGATTCTCATAATTTCATTCAGCGCGACCCCGTCCAAATACTCACAGAGCCCCCTCACCCCCATTTTCAAAAACTCATGGGATATACACGAATCACAATAATGATCCATTTAGGTGACAAGTTGGCTTCCCTGAATGTGTAATAAGTAAAAATTGTTCACTCAACTTCAAGCTGTGTTTTTGCTTTGATTCAGTTAATAGGACGTTCACCCAAACATGAAGATTACTTGTTTCAAGTAACCTTGACTTACAAAGTTTAGTTAAAATATTATGAACTTTTTCAAGCTGTTTGTACTAAAATTCAAGCTCATAACTTAGCATGGCCTGTTTTCTTCTAAAGACAAATCTGTTTTACACAATCACTGAATTCTTTAATCCAGTCTTGCCAAATCTTGCAGTGTAATTCTAAGCAATCAATGATCGTTGTTTTATTGATTTTAGTAGTTATCTCAAACCCTGCCCTGTCTACATCAGCTGTAAATCTTGATATTGTGTTTTGGTTTTATTTAGATTCCACGTCTGGTTTTGACTCTGATTTGTACTGTATATCTGACTTGTACTTTTACATTTAAAAAATACTGGGTAAATACAATTCTTACAATTTGTTGTTGTCATTTTATCTGGTTTATTTTGAAGGATGTGGAAAAGGTTACTTTGAATAAACAAGCCTGTTCCAGTAAGCAACAGTCATACTCTGCCCTTTAAGAACCATTATCTTTCATTTAACAAGGCAGCTCATTTAAGTGTCTTATTGTCAATTATTTACAGCATTTGCTTTTATGAAAAGTGACCATTTTGTCTGTTTCTTAAATGTTTTGTTTTTGGATAATACAAATAAATAATGCAATGATGCAATAATGCAAGAAGTGCAACTTCTTTTAAATCCATTTTTTATTAATTACTGTTACATTTTGATTAGTTTAACCTGATTGTTACACTGTCGAAAGCTTTCTGGGGGTTTGATGGCTTTTGTAATTAGACATAGCCAACAGAACATTTAAAGTTTCATGAAATAAAAACAAAATGAACATTAAAGTAACATTAGAGAACGCAAGTCTCTTGAGGGTTTACAATGGAGCTGTAGAACTGACGCACGAGCCCTCATTGACAGTGAGATGAATACTCAGTCTCTGACTGATCACCTGAGGAAAAATATTATGTCCAGAAATTAGTTTATTGGCTGCTGATGCTTATTTTTAAACACATTACACAACAGAAAACTGGCATATGAAATCTTACTTGTTTGGTAGTAGTCATAGACTTTAATGACAGCTGGCTTGAGATTCTTCACTGGAACAACCGGATTTAATTTTATCTGATAATTTGAAGGAGTAGTTGGAACCTAGAACAGGTAGAACAAGTAAACAATCAAACAAACACACATTAATTTCATTGTAAAAGATTAAAGTTAATAAATCTACATGTATGATATAAATGCTTGTTGATTCATATCTCACCTCTTTCAAATAAACTATCACATGATCATCTTTAGACTCAACCCGCTCCACGAGAGGTGCATTTGAGTGAAGCTATGGAGAAAATTATTATTTTTTTGTTTATTGCTTGAGAGGAGAGCAGTAAAACTGTATTTATAGTTTATACATTTATTACAAATTTATTTATTCATTACAAGCAAATAAATAAATAAAGAGACAACCAAAGCATTTCTTCCACTGTATGATATTTAGCGGCATCAAGTGGTGAGTTTGTGAACTGCAACCAACGGCTCACTCCACCCCTCCTCCCTCCCTTTCAAAGCACTACAGTGCACAGAACTAAGACACGTTGTCATGTTTTTGCTTCTTTGCCGAAGGAGATAACATATTTATGAAGCACGCTCTGTAGAGCAGTTTGTCCGTTTAGGGCTACTGTAGAAACAACATGGCAAATTCCATGTAAGGGGACCCGGGCTGTATGTAGATAAAAATAGCTCATTCTAAAGTAATAAAAACATAACGCTTCAATATGTAAGGTCTTTATACAACTCTGAAGACATAGCTATGTACATTATATTGCATATTTGTCCAAAGAATTACACATTAGTCCTTTAAAGCACTTTTTAAAAGCAGACAATGTGTTTAACTGTCTGAACACATTAGATCATTTTAACTGAAATCACTAACAATTAATTACCCACCAATGACGTATCAGCTGTGAATCCTGATAAGAGTTTAATATCCACAATGACCATGTTAGTATTTTCCTGTGGACCATTATATCTGCAAAAAATTCAAATCAAACAGGTAAATTTGACATCAAAATATATATTTAAGCTCATTTTGTAGTCTCATGTTTCAGGGGGAATATCCTAAAATCAGTTCTTACTTCACAGTGAAAGTTAAAACTAAATTTTGTCCAAAAAATTGTTTGCAGTCTCCATCAGTTTTAGCTTCAATGCTCAATGTCTTAGCTTCGGTAGGGGTGGGAATGTTGTAGAACAGAGCCATCTATATGAGTGAAGTGAAATATCAGTCAACATAAAAAACACAACGTATTTTACAGAAGGAAGAGCTACATAGGCTATTACACAACTTAACGATAACAAACAGCCAAAAGTCATTTGGAGCTCCAATTAAAGTGACAAGAAGGATGTTCTGACCTGCACAGACACACAGGTTGATCCCTTCACTTCAATACTGTATTTGCCTGGAACGTTCTTCAGTTTCTTCTCCTGATACAGTAACTTGTTGTCCAGATTCACATCAAAGCTGTGAGAGTCTCCTGCTGACTGAACCGTCACTGTGCTGGAACCATCAGAGCTGAACACTTTGGTGGCGTACAGAGACAAAGCCTGAAGAGCCACAACTGTGTCCTGATGACATCACAACATCATCATTACAACATGAAAATACATTCTGTGTGTAAAACAAACTATAGTGTGTTCACCTGTGTAGAGGAGAATCCTCCATAGGCGTTCTGCTGCTTCACGAGCCAGCTGACAATCCTGTTAGCATATCCCAGATCAGCTGTAGTGACTGAATCTGTTGTGAGAACCGCTAACAGAACATATGAGCTGATCTCCACTGCCAGAGAACCAGAATCATCACTAGATCCCATCTGAGTCCAGTGCAGGAGACCTCCTTTACAACACACATACACACATACACCAAAAGACACATGAGGAGACAACTATCAGATGTTAGATGTGTTAGAAACATGTTTTACCAGAACAAAGTAAATGTCTTTACCATCTGAAATGGCAACAGTGTCGAGCTCTTTTAAAAGCTGCTGTCGGGTGTCCGTGTCTCTCGCCAGACTGAAAGTGTAGGCAAGCAGCGCAGTGCTGTAAGTGTTTTTAAGATTCCCAATGACGGACCTCAAACAGGACAAACCTTGAGTGAGCACAGGATCCTGTAACACAAACAGAGAAACAGCAGGTGTGTGTCAGTGTCATTCTTCTAATAGTTTCTACTGTGTTCTCTGGAGATGAACTTACTGTCACTGGAGTTTCCAGTTCAAGCAGTGATGCAGTGATGTAGGCAGTCATGGTCACGTTATCATTTACTCCACCCTTCACAAACACAGATACAGATCATAATGTAACATAATGTATTAAATTCATAATTTAAACATTTTACTTAAATATTAATCAATCACACACCTTCATTCTGTTGTTGAACAAACTTCCCTGTTGAATAAAACAGCCGTCTGAACTCCGTCCTCTTATTAACCAATCCTTTGCACTCTGAATAACATGTGGATCAATGAAGATGTATTTCTGTGCTTTGCCAAAAGATCTCAGGACAAAAGCTGTCAACCTGAACATGTGGAAGATTTTATTCAGAAAATGTTATCAGTCGATTCATATTATTAACTTGAGTTTACTGAACATGAACTTTAAATATAAATATAGGCATCCCTGAATACTTACCATGTATTCTCTTCACCTCTGCCAAATGTGCTGTATGCACCACTGTCATGTCTGTAGTTCAGTTGTCTCTGATAACCTGTTAGATTTATACCTTCATTATCACTTAAACAGTTTGAACAAAAGTGTCTTAGTATTACATTTAATAAAGTACATCATTACCACTCTTCAGGAAGCCTGTTGCTTTCTCTCTGATGTTTGAGGTGAGCTGCTCCGTGTTCTCCAGATACTGTAAAATGTAAATATTGGGAGAAAGAACAGCAATGTTTTGTTCTCCACAGCCGTACGGCATCCGTAATAATCCACGAAGATTCTGCAGCGCACGGCCCAATATGTCTCCTACAAGAAGAATGTAGTGAGTCAATGACACAAATGTAACTCTTCATTTCTGTTTGTGTATTTACAGTAAATGTTACCAATGACTGAAACAGAAGATCTGGCTGATCCCTCTATCACATCTTTAGGAAGAGTCAGATCAAGCTCTTCTGACAGACTGTTGTCTATGAACCAGACAGATAAAAACATGTTAATGATCCATAGGGCAGTATCAAGACACTCATGTGTAAATTTATGTAATGTTAACAAACCCTTTGGACAGAGTAACCAGCTGTGAGTTTCTGTCTTTTCAGTTCCTTCAGCCTACAGCAGATAAGAATAATGTTAACATATATTAATATAAGTCACATGATGACCACAGGTCAGTTGAAGTGTGTGTGAGAGCTGTTGGAGGTGAGCTCACCTGTACAAGGAGACTTCGAGTAACTATGTCAATGCGTCCTCTCTCCGGCACGCTCACAATCTCATTGTCACACACAGTCTGTGACTGCTCTGCCTCTGCACTCACTGTAATATTCAACACTCCTTCAATACACAAAACACATCAGAAGAATTCAATCGCTTGATAACAGAAAAAACATCTCGTCATTCATTGTGTCTGAAACTGACCGAGAACAGAAGGAGTGAGAATCCATTTAAATGTTTTTCTTCCATTAGCACATAGACAGGATGAATACTGATCATCAGAGGAGGCTTTAAGAGTGAAGTCTGAGGACGGAGCTGGAGTTACTGTAACCTGTCCATGAAAGATGGAGGATTAGTTCAGATCTGATATGACAGAAATGTGACAGAAGATGAATTGAGAAATCTCACCATGATGCACTTGGACAGATAGTTGAAGACGGTGGCCTTCAGCTCAAAGATCTCTCCACGGATGATGGAGTAAGGCAGAGAGAGCTCCAGGAAGAAGGGCTGGAAAACTGTCAGCTGAGCAGGAGGAGCCAGACCCAGACCTTCAGAGGACAGACAGAAGACCTCCGTCTCCCAGGTGGTGATGGTGTCAGGAACCTTCACAGGAACCTGCGTTGATCCTGAGTCACTGTGATGTGAAATTGTTCAAATAAAATATAATGTAAAATGTCTTACCAATATTCAATACCAACAGGAAATACTACAGTCATTCATATCACATGCATTGAACTCCCTGACCAACAGTAAATGCACGTATTTCCATGTCAGACAGCTGTTACCACATCCATCATGCTTAATCTTAAATTTGTTGATTATTTCTTCTTTATTCTATTAATGTTATCTCTAGACTGCAAGGGGCCGTTCACTCAGAGCGGGTCTTTGCGTCTAGGGGGCAGACATGATTTTCAGGTTTAAAAACCCGCACTTCCATTTTACATTCAAGCAACTGTAAAATTCAGCCACCACAGTAGAAGGCCCGCCTCTCCATTTACTCGATTAAACAATGAAAAAAACAGCCGCTTTTCTGCTAAGAGTAGATTTTTTAACTTCAGGTGCACAGGGCAAAACATGAGGGATCTGGGGTACCTAAACAGCACACAACATGCCCACTGCCAATAGACAAAAAGGTGCCTCTCACTGTAAAAATTGCATTCTGTGTGATCGCGGCCTAAAAAAGCAAGACACAACGCTCAGGAAAGGTTTTAAAAAGCGCAACGCTAGGGTCTGGAGACACACTTTTGATAACAGAAATTGCCATGCCGACCAGCAACTCTAAACAAAAGCTCACAACACTTTAACTCTTAAAAACAGAGGCGCTCATGTGAGACGCTGCAAAAGACGTGGGGTCAAACTCAATTAGAGGCAAACCTTTATTTTTTTACCTACCCTACTTCACTGAGTTGCCAGATCCATGTTTCTGGGAAGAAGGTCCGAACTGTCTCCACAGGAGGTGGTGGTGGTGGTAGGGTGTTATCATGTGCAAGTGGTGATCCTCCCATTCCTCTTGAGAATGCCACGCCATTCATGTCTGAATACACTATAAAAAAGTATACAATGACTGTGATCTTATTTCAAGATGCATTTTTCCATTGGTCTCACTGAAAATCATTGTTTATGTTTTTTACCTGTCTTGTTTAGAATTAAAGAAACTATTTGAATTAGTATTTTGGATTAACAATTTTCGTGTCGCTTGACCACGTAACATCACATTTTGGTTGCTACTTTTAGTTACAGTAACTCATCACCAGACGAAATTGAAAATAGTAGCTTAAACTTATAAAATTGGCTACTCAAGTTATATTATGTAAATTTATAAACGCGTTGCTTGAATGTGTGATAGAATAAACAGTGCTCATAAACGGCTGTTTAAATAATATCCTCCATTGAAATGAGTAGAGGCTTACAGAGCGTTCCCACCAAACGCGACTTGCGCGAATAAAGTAGTTGGACGCTTTAACATTTTGAGTTTACTCGCTTCATTCGTGCGTGAAATTCACTTCACAACAGATGCGAATTCACGTCATGGTAGGGGATTCTGCCAGTGCTTCAGTCTCGTATATATATTGCTCAAATTTAGTAAAGATCGATTTTACAACTTGCCAGATTGTCTGACCTCCTCACTGACTTTCTTCCAAGCAAGATCCTTTTTATTCCTGTTTCGATAAAAGTATGAAGATGTATCGTACAACTCTATTCACATACAGCGACGATGATTTTGTTCTCCATTGTTGTTTCGGATTTCTGCCTCCGCTCGCTACGTTATAATCACGTCTCTACTAGAGCAATTTCCTGATTGGTTAAAGCGGCTCGAATTTTCAATACGCCAAAATTCAGATTTTTCAACTCGCGCGAATCACGCGTTACGCGCGTCGAATGCCCGAAACGCTCAATTCGCGTGAATCGCCTCATTCGTGCCGCCTCATTCGCGCGAATCGCGCTGCAGGATGTCCTATCGCGCCATACGTAACATGTAAATTACTCGCGTTTAATGCTTCATTCGCGTTTAGTGGGAACGCAACATTAACGCTTCATTCGCGTTTGGTGGGAACGCAGCTTTAGAATAACATTGTCTGGAATAAATAAATTGTATAACTATTTTATAGTTATAAATAAACAAAATCCGTACTATAAATTCAAAAAGACATACCAAATATAGAGCGTTGGTGATATTGCATGCCTTGGTAGATTAGGCAATGAGGATGTCTCACAAAACGATTTGTTGCCATCTTTAATCCCACTTTCTGTCAGACAGAAAAACATTTATCGCTTTTAATCATTTAAATGAAGTTATTACATATTTATTAAATTATTTAATTTGTTAGGCAGTTCTTACCTTCAGACTTTCATAAGCATTTTCTGCTGGTGCAGCTCTACGGGGCCTAACTTTAAGACATTTAAACTCTGTGTCCTCAATTTGATAAGGATAATCTGATACTGACTGCACAGGCAGCAGACTGAAGACCTGTCATGAACAAAATATTTCTAACTTTGATTAAACATTTGGAGTTTCATATTGGAGCTTTAAAAGTGTCATACAACAGACATGCTTTTAATTATTAAAAGATTGCTTTAAACCTTTCGATTTTTATTTTATTCATAATTGAGAGACCTATTGTTTTTAGGTTAATTAAGTCAAAATATATAGCTTTCCAAAACCCCTTAATTTGAAATACCCTGGTTGTATATCTCGGATGTAAACTCACACCTTTTCTGTATTCAGACGTTTTCCTGGTTTCATGATGAGGACACTTTGATCTACAGCACTAAGAGCACACAGTGAACCAGG
This sequence comes from Triplophysa rosa, assembly GCF_024868665.1. NCBI lineage: Eukaryota > Metazoa > Chordata > Actinopteri > Cypriniformes > Nemacheilidae > Triplophysa > Triplophysa rosa. The sequence continues at coordinate 82,750 of NW_026634268.1, forward strand.
CTGAGCTGACACCTGTACAGTGTTTTCTTCACCTGGAACTGCTGAAGCAGGAGAAAACTGCACAGACACCTGTAAGCACAATAGGAAGGTTATGCGGTACAACATATGATGCATCATTTTATTCTTGATGTGGATTTGATCGGCAGACTTTCATGTATGCAGTTTAACATTTTTCACTAACCTTGTTATTGAAGCACTTTTCAGTGTTGAAAGTTTTACTGGCAGCGACTACCTTGTGACTGGGCAGAAGACAGTACGCTAGAATCTGTACAGCTGGACTCAGATCTGCTCTAACAGATAGTTTGAATGACACTGATCCATTCGCTGCTCCATTAGAAGTCTTCACTTTAACCTTCTCATATCCATGATGAACTATCACTCCTCTGGACAAAACCTGACACACAAACACAACATCACTGTTAACAAACTGACCAGAACACAACCCATCAATACTGTTCAACAAATCACAAAGAAATATTTCTACTCACCATATAAACAATGTCAGTGTTGAAATCATCAGTAGTTTCACCAACAAAATAATATTTAATGGTGACTGGAAACTCAGAATCACATTTTAAGGGTTCTTCAATTTTGTCTATAACTAATTCGCTAAATGTTGGTGTATATGGAGTGGCGGGCTCAAGAAGTCGAACAGTCTTTTTTTCCGTAGAGATATATGGTACTTTGAAGCCAGGATAGCTAAACTCTTGATATGCACTTGCCTGAACAACAAACAGAAATTATTTAAAGTAAAAAAGACATTGGGTAAAAGGCTGGGTGTGTTAGAATAAATGATGGTACTACCCTCAGTTCAATATCGCTTTTAGGCAGAGTAGATGTATTAATGGAAAAGTAGGCCAATCCTTTGTCATCTGTAGTAAGATTAAAGAGCAACTTGTAGGGCCAACTCTGGGCTTCCAAAACATAAACTTTTTTGCTAGGAATTGGTGTGCCTTTGAAATGTTCAAGTTTGATCTGTACAAACAAAAAGAAAAAATATTACATTTTACTATTGCTACAGTATAATAATTGAAACACAAATATGTATCACATACCTTTCCTTCTATAATTGACCCATGCTCAAAAATTCTTGGCAGTTCAACAAAAGCAGCTTTACCAATTTCATATGTGAAAGTTATTTTCTCTGATTTCTCCATTGTTTTTTCTGAAAAAAAAAAACAATTACATTAGTAAAAGGGACAGTTTACCCCCCCCCCAAAATCTATCCTCATTTACTCACCTTCGAGTTGTTCCAAATCTGTATACATTTCTTTGTTCTAATGAGCACAGAAAAAGATATTTGGAAGTTCTTGGACCCCATTGACTACCATAGTAGGAAAAAATACTGTTCTGTTGAACAGAAAAGGAGATGTTTTGAGTGGAGGAAAGTAAACCGTTTTGGGGCACTTTTCACTACCATTGTCATTTTTCCTGGTAGTCAATGGTGGCCAAGAACTGTTGGGTTACAAGCATTCTTTCAAATATCTTTTTCTGTGTTCAACCAAACAAAGACATGTATACAGATTTGGAACAACTAGAGAGTAGGTAATTCATGACATATTTTCATTTTTGCCTGAACTGTCCTTTTAATTATTAAATGCGTGGTTCAACCAAAGCATGCATGTGCCATAGCTCACCCGTTCCCTCCTCCGTCACATTCACATTAACACGTAGAAAATCTTTAAAGTCTCTATCAGTTGTAGAGTTAAAAAAGAGTGAAGGGTCGAAGATACAAGAGGCACAGCCACTCTCATTCATCTAAAGGTGGCACACAAACACGACAGTTAAAAAGAGTATAAGATGAAAACTGAAATGTGGTTTTAAAATACAACAATAACCAAAGTTACACACCTCTGTGGTTTTAACCAAACAAAGTGGACTCATAGATTTATGATATGTCCAATGATCCCTGCATACTTCAAGCAATCCTTTACCAGGAACAGGTTGTCCAAATGTATATCTATTAAAAAGTGCATGCTTTGAGTAACAGTATACATTTGGCATAAGTACATTTTGTCTATACGTTTTAATATCTTTGATAAAATCATAATTTGAATTTTAAGGCTTTAAAGTCATTTTATTCATGTTCATATTTAAAGGTGCAGTGAACTAGGACCACAATTTTAACCCGAGCTTTTGTTATATAAGAGGGAATCGTATTCAAGCGAACATCCTGTAAGTGTCAGACCTGAAATCGCCCTTGTTACTGAAATAACAACTGTTATTGACACGAGGCTCAGCGAACGGCAGGTTCTGGAATGCACCTATCTATCATAGATAGGTTGAACACCGCCTCCACAGAAGAATATCAACGCCTACTTCTCGAGCCCTGCCCACTGGTGCTCGCGCATGACAGTACTGAACACGAGCTGCACGGAACCAGATAGAGCGAGTGTAAGCATCATGCCGTTAAAGATCGTAAAATATTGTGCAGTGCCTGGTTGTGGAAGAACACAGTCGCTGCATAACCTTCCTTCGGATTCCGACAGTAGGAATGCGTGGTTGACGTTCATTTTTAAAGACGTTCCAGCTCACGTGGGGAAAACATTGAGCGTTTGTTCGCTTCATTTCAACGCGGAAAGTCTGCAAAGTCTTTGCAGAGAGACTTAAATGAAAAAGCAGTGCTGTGCCGTCAATATTGGATCCGACAGGAATGGCGCAGCAATCTTATGTGAGTAAAAGATATTTGTACTATGCGCCACTATTGCTTTGTTAGAGATCACGTGATATGCCCTGATAGTATTACCTGGGGACCTCCATTAATTTGTAATAATTTTAATCGGCATCTCTGTGATTTGGCGGGCTCATATATCATTTTTCAAGGTTTTATCCACCGTTTGCGAATAATGGAGGCTGTTTTGAAGTCTTTTGATATTATTTCTGGTGCTGGGTCATTGCGGCCTTGAGACCATTGTTTGTTTATTTATCATGAAAACTATAACATTTGAGACCCGCGATCGCGGTGATCTTCTGTCCGGTTCGCGGGTCTTAAATGCTGACATGTACGGTCATATATCACTAAACACCATACAACTATAGGCTATACAAACTATACGCAAAGCCTTGCCATCACATCCGGGAAATAAGTCCGTAAATTTGAATAAAATCAAGTTACGTAACGTTACATGTCTAACCAAATTCACAGAAGGCTCCAACAGAGTCAACTACGCAAGCTGCTATCCAATCACAGCAGTGGGCGTTTACTTCCAAGTCTTCTATGCGGCCCGCCCTTAAAAACCGAGTGTTTCTCCTGCCGGCCTCAAAACCAGGGTAGAAAATAGCCTATTACTTATTGATTTTGATGTTTTCGAGTGTAAAAACGACGCGAACGTCATAAGTAAACATCAGACAATAGTATAAAACAATAAAAACGGCCAGTTCACTGCACCTTTAAGGATATTGTTGGTACATGAATTACAACATTCACTTTTCACTGACAAACACATTTTAAGTGTACAGTGTTTATCTTCCTAGAAAGAGACCAAAAATATTGATGACTCATCCTGCACTGCACATATTATTGTCCAATCAAATGCTCTCTCTCCTAATACCACATGCAACTGAACAGCAAGTAGTCAACCTGGTTCATGGCTGTGATACTATTAAAAATATTTGATATATTTGATATATTTAAAGGATGAGTAAAAAAAATCTATTTTTCAAAAAAATGTATTGGATCTTAAAGATTCTTTTCATGCAAGAAACACGAAACAAGGAAAACTTCACTCACTTTGCGCACACGTCTATGATCAGCTCATTGTCATCCACACTCATTTCTTTTGGGGCTTTAACTGTCAGTTCAAACTTCGGTAAAACTAAGTTAAGTAAAACCATGCAAAAGATTAGGAAAGAAGACTATGACAATTTCACTGAACATTTCTGAGATAAGCACTTACCGTACTTCTTCACTTCAAAACTATGCATGATCATCCTTTCATCAATGTAAGCTTTCAGTGTGTACATGCCCTGTCTGGCTTCTGGGTTTAACTCATGAGAAAGCTGCAATATCCACCTTGAGGAAACATTTGTCCACTGACCAATTCTGTTATTGTGGTGATCCTGTTTGTTAATAAAGAAGACATGACCTACTATTTCATTAAGTCATAGCCTGCTATATACATCTGCAAGCAAACATTAAATAACTGCAAGCACAGCATCATTTTAAACGGGATATTTGTGTTTCGTGGTCTTACCTCAAGCACTACTGAACTGTACTAAAAAACAAAAGAACAAAACACATTCAAGAGATTGCAACATACATTTAAAAAGATCCAGTGTACATATTACATTTTGTATTTATGGCATACTGTTGAAACAAAGCCATAATGTTCTGTTTGTAGTATTTTGTGAACTAACATTTGTGCTTTTGTTTAAAAGGTACAAACCTTCTGATCTAAAGGTACGAAATTGCCATCCATAGTAACAATTCTGAAATTCACTGTGAAATGAAAAAGGTGCCATAACATAAGATTAAAAATAATTCATAGTTATTTACTTTCAGATTTCATCATATCTGAAATACATCAGTGGGTCCAATGAATACAGCAAAATATGATTTTAATATCATTTGAAAACTAAACTGAAATAAAAAATACTAAAAAAACATTGACACTAAATTTCTGACAAAATTACGAGACGCAACTTAGACTTTAATATAATAATTGTAGATTTGTATACCATCTAAAACTGAGTGTGTAATTATTTCTTTGTTTATTTGATTTTTGTTTTTATTTTTATTTTCAGCCTAATGTACTGAAATTCTACATCTCACCTGTTTGTCCTGGAATATAAATGGGTTTATCTGTTTGGATGAAAGTCAAAGGGTAATAAGGTTTAAACATCACTTTTCTCTCTTCAGTCAACTTGAAAGACATCCCCTGAATTTCCACTTTGATTTTCTGCACTGATTCTGCATTTACCAGTGGAGCCTGAAGAGAAATCATCTTTACTGGTCACAATTCAAACACAACAATGACATGAGATGATGACAGAGCAAATGTCATATTTATATTATCATCCACATGCTTTTGATGTCAGACCTGGAAGTTGAAGCAGCGGTGAAACTCTTGGTCTGTTTTCTCCTGCAGCAGTAATGTGTTCTCCAAATCATTCACTACATAAACGTTCATTATGAGACTTTCATTGGGCTTCAGGAGACTTGCACACAGTTTGGCTTCAGATCCAGACTGGATCACAGCTGGAAATGTCACCATGAAAGACCTGTCGAGAGATATTAAAGTGCACAATGATATTGCCAAATGTCTGGCACAACCAGAAGAAGTCCATGTCTAAACCACAGAGTATTTTAGCAACATCCGATCCCAATGCCTGGTATATATAAAATCTGATGATGTACTGTATGTATTTCGTGGAGAATTGGATCAGTCTACTGTCAAAATATGTACAAAAGATTTCTAATAGTCTGTGACTAAATGTATGAATTGTATACAGTATTTAGATATTCACAGCTGTTGATTCAGAACAGTTTAGATGCACATATTTCTAAAGTTCCAGAGAGTCCAAGATGTTGTTTTTCTAGAGCAGAAATACAAAACAGTAAACGAGTACTTACGGCCCTGAGGTTTGTCCATGCACAAAAAGCCAGAGGAAAGAGGTTAAAAGAAGCCCTTTCCAAATACAAAGTTTATTGAAAGCCATGATGAAGACTGATCATGTAGAAGACACTATGAACACAGCCTTTTAAATGGGCACTGGTCGCAAAACAGGTTTTGAGAAAATATTTACATTCATTATCAAATGAATGATTAATCTGTTGAAGTCTCTCCAATTTATGTGATGCTAAATCAGACCATTTAAATCTGTTTTGTGCTTTATACAGTGCAACAGTTCTACACAAAACATGTCTTATCTACTCATCTCTGACACTTTGCAAAGCATGAGAGACGAAAAATGAAAAACAAAATTTTTACTCCTTGTCATTCATAGCTATTTACTGGTTCAGATACAAGGCTGATTAATATTCCTCTATCTTGTTCATCTTATCAGCATCAAGATATTTCTACTTAGTACTGTAACATTTTGTCTTACATCCATGTTTATTTTTGGCTATTAAACTACATTTTCCTCACCTTTAGTCAAAAACAACTGTAGTCACTGCTCTGTTGGCCCTGTTTACACAGTTGCTAAATTACACCCACTTATTTGTATTAGAGGGGGCAGCCTGTTTAAAATCAATCAGGCCAGTGTTTCTCAACATTTATTTCAACATATACTATAATGTAGTTTAGAGTGTCGTGTCATAGTCTCAAAGGAGCACTTGGAGAGAAATAGATTTCCACCACAAAAACCGACTTTGTGCTTTTGAAATGACATTTAAATGGCTAGCGTTTTATTGTTCCTGCCTATTCAACAGCACGTGTCACTTTTGCATCTCAGTGTCTTCTCTTAAGACAAAACTAAAATATTGGACCAAAAACTCACAGCTTTTGAAAATCATATCTCTTCCTTTAAAACATTGGCAAGCTGCTGGACAAACAGTTTGGATCTGATGCCGAAAAGCTAGTTTATTTATGTATGGTTGTCATGGTTAGGTTTCAGTTAATTGTCAATTTATTCATGCGTTTTCTTTTTCATTTACTTCATTATTTTCATCCTCATCAGTTACCACCATTATCACCTGTCTTTAGTTCACTTGTTCATGGTCACATACTGTATATACCCCTAGTTGCCCCTTGTAAAAAGATGACACTAACCCAAAAGACTTCATCTGCTGACAGTTTCGAAAGCAATAATCTTCGAATGAAATGTTTAGATGTTAGATAATGTCCTCAACAAACATGATTTCTGGAAACCGTAATAACCTTCAAATTGCTTTTGTTGTTTTCCGGAACATTTAGTTAGGTCTCTAATGGTCAATTACATATATAATGCATGATGTTACAGCACATTGAGAAAGCAAACTGGCAGCTACAAAGTATTGATAAAGAACCACCCCTTGTTAATACATTTACATTTATGCATTTGGCAGACACTATTATCCAAAGCGACTTACATTGCATTATCCTATACATTTTGTTTCTAAGTATGTGCAATCCCCTGGGATCGAATCCACGACCTTGGCATTGTTAGTGCCATGCTCTTACCACTGAGCTACAGGACAGCTATAAAAGCCCTCCATTAATTGCCTTTACAAGGTGCTGTAGCATCATGCATTAAATGTATACCTGTGTTTAACTTGCCTCTGAAAATTTCTTTATGAAAACATTATGAATAAAGAGGCAAAGTCTAAGGATATATTTGATAGGATAGAACACAGTATCACCCACTCATGTCAATGAAAGGTTAGAAAACAATTAAGGGGTTAAATGGGTATTCTTTACTTTTTGTACTCTTACTGTATCTTATCTGAATATTATTTTCCACTATAGTTTCTGTGATATGTTGTAATTGCATCTGGAGGTACATTCAGAATGTACAGAGTAAAGTGCATTTTTAATTGCCCGCCTCCCGGCTCTCTTCTTCCCACATAAGTGTCGTCAAACTCCATTAAATCAAATTACCATCGATAAGTATCATTTGTGCCCTGCCCGTAACATTACATGTTTCCTATCCTCGAATATCTGACAACAGGACTACATGCGAGACTTCAACATTCAAGTAACAATGATCAAAGGTAAGAGTTGGATATTGTTGAAATCTGTTTTTGGAACGTTTTCAGTCTTCAACCTGTTGCAGTACTAGATTGTAACATCATGAAACTATCTGTAATGTAAAAAATTGCATGAGTTTGAATATTACAAGTATAAAGAAAATAAAAAATAGACCTAACTTTATCTGAAGTCACAGCTGTTGTTATGTATTGGGTGGGTATCATTTGTGATGTTAAAGCCCAAATGTGCATCAGAATTCTCAGCCTTAAAAATGTCCAGATCGGGGAAAAGCTACTTTTTAAAATGTTAACATTTCTTGTATTTGTGTTTTATTCAAAACCTGTCTATGTAAAACAATACATCTTTGTACTCCATATTTTGTCTAAAATTAAATACAGCAACAGGTTTCCAATTCAAAATATTGATAAAAAAGGAATTTGTTTTTATTCCACAGAAGGCCATTGGAATATTGCATTTTTAACTGCTGTACTCCTGTTCTCAGGTAAGAAACTTAATAGCATTATTAAATCATCATCTAATAGCAATTATTTCAGATAACTTCAATTATTGTGAATCCTTATAAAACAAGGGTGATCTGCAGTATCTGCTGCATTTAACATCCACTGTCCTTGATCTGCACTCACCGTTACATTCAAATGACATTTCTCCATCATTTGAGTTGTATCAACTTTATATTTTTTGTGTTGATTTGTTTTGTTTCCAGACTTGCTGCATCTATACAGCAAGACCTTAAATAATTAGCAATTTGGCAATTAATTGTCTGTTTTAAGGCTTTGACAATATAACTATTAGTGACAATTAATTTATTCAATTAAGTAAATGTATAAAGATGTGAACATTTTGTAAATAACTAATAGTATTTACTATAGAGTGACCTTAATAGAGAAGACTATCTTGAGCACTAAAACTAGATATTAATAGACAATTAATCATCAGCCAAATTTCATAATCGTGACAGCCCTAGTTAATCTAAACAAAAACAAAATACTCTTAATTGTTCATTTCCTTCTTTAGATGTGTATTCTGAAAAACAGCGTTTTGGAACATTCACAGCATGTGTAAATGCAGACCAAAGCCTAACACTTAAGTGCTTTTACCCACCTTGTGACAAGACAACATCCTTTAATTGTGACATTTTTGAAGTTGACGGAGACATGCAAACTCTAATTGGCAGCTCAAACAAAAAAATGGCAAACAACCATGTTTTGTTTTTAAATGCCTCAGCTGAATGCCAACTCAATATCAAAAATCACACAGTGATTTATAAAAACAAGAGCAGAAATTACACATGCAGTCTATCACGAATGGCAACTACAGAAGAGAAGAATATCACAGTGATATACTCTGGAAAAGGTCTGTGTTATAAACTTACATTTCAAATGACTTGATATTTTATAGCCTATAATGTTTTTTTTTGTGCAGTCAGTAAGAGAATGCTGTTTATTTTGCTAACACAGTGGGTTCTCTTCCACTCTATAACGGATTAAAACTTTTTTAGCTCCAGAACACCCGAAGATTTGCCGTGCAGATGGGCTGTTCCCACATGGGCTCTCAGGAATGCTGCTGTGGTCTATTTCAATTGTTTTCTTCCAGGAGCGTAATTTGTAAACAGACAAAATCTTCTCTATGTCAACTCAAAACGTGGTGATGTTTAACAGAGATGTCTACATACAGTACATAAACCCACAAAACAGTTGATTACAGTCTGAAATGTATAAATACGAGTCTTTTTTCTCTGTGGTCCAAATAGATATAAATATATTCTACAATTCAAAATGCTAATTTGTTTAAAAAATATATTGCTTCTTTCACCAGAGTGTCATTTGAGCAAATAAAACCTACACCTTTTAATAAAACCAAAACTTCACTGTCTCACTCGCGTAATCATGTAAACGTCACTGAAAATTTCTTCAAAGGCCTATGATGCTTCTGCCTAGTGTCGCTAATTTTGACAGAACTAAGACTAAAATAGTAACAACCACTCACTTCTCTTAATGAATAACTGCAGCAGCTTTAATAAATTCGGCTAATAATACTAAAATTGGGATGGTTTTCTTTTTGTGATGTATACCCGTGACAAAACCAAATTGAAATGTCTTGGGTTGTTAGTTGGATTGTCAATTCCTTCTGGATTATTTTTGTTACACTGACATTTTTGGTGAGATTATTTCGGTATCGTATGTACTTGGCTTGCTTCTGTTTCTCTGTATGACGATTTAATTGTTCTTTACTGTAACGCTCCGTATACTTTCAGTTCACTGCTCAATAGTGATTCCTACAAAATGGCACTTCGGTGATGTCACACACAATAAACCCCATGTGTCTGACAAAGACCGATATATTCTATATGGTTATCCACCGTTCCTGATAAACCTCCGCAATGCACTAATTTGTCTAACCGTATTCAATCCATCATTCAAAATATTATTTCATGTAAATTCCATCCTATTTTTTCAAATTCTTCTTTCAGAAACATGGTTTCTGTTTTATGCAGGACATACTAACCCATTCCAACCCAAATTCAAGTTGGTTTCGTCACGGGTATACATCACAAAAAGAAAACCTGGGGAAACTAATTTTTCTAACAAGAAAAACTACAAAGGACTACAAACATGGCTGCAACAGGAAATAACTTAAGAGTCCAAAATAACAGGAGAACACAGAACAGATCATGACAGTTAGGAAACATAACTTATATAATTTGTCATTCATTAACAACACAGCAAATATTCGAGTGCCCAGGCATTACTGCCTCCAACCTCATTTTTGGATATTACTATCTTCTTACTACATACTACATTTACTTATACGTAATTATGTAGGCCTATTTGTCTACCATTGATTTGCACACAATTGTAAGCAATATACGTTATGTGAGTCTCTAACATTACCAATAAACCTTACCCTGTTTTCTATAATTCATTTCAAGTAATACTGATAACAATCAAAAACACATTTATGAAAATTTCATTGTACATGAAAGCTTTCGGCTGTTTTATCATGTGTCTTAGTATTTTAACATATTACACAACAAGAACGTACCATTTTATCTCTATAAAGAAGTGAAATTGAATGAAAAGATAGAACATCTCAGCATTGATACCTTAGGGATGCATGATTTGCAGAAAAAATCTAATTGCAGTTTTTCTCAACAAAATTGCGATTTGCGATTTAAAATGCGATTTACTATTATTAAAAAAAAGAGCTACAGATTTGTTGTGGAGGTTTTAACAGCATCAAAGAAAGGCCAAGAATAGTCACAAACTACTCTAACACTGTGTCACTGTTTATTTAAAACACCTGAATACTGTTTCAATTTAGAAAAATGTTGTCATAATGCAGACATCTTGACAAATCAGGAAAATAACTACAGTATTTTTAATGAAGTTAAATAAACAAATAAAAATAAAAGATTACCTTTAAGAGTAAACAATTCAGTAAAACACTGAATACTCTCCCGTATGATCAATGGGGAAGTACGACGTTTGTAAACAACGACTCTTTAATTCAAAATCCTCACTTATGAGGATATGGTTCAGTGCAGTGGTCCTACTGGACCACATGTCAGTCGTCGTCGCGTAATATCCCGCCTCTTTCAGCTCAGCTTCAACCTTCTTCTGAGTCGTATCGTACAGTTTTTGTATGGATTGAGTAAAGAACACACGAGAGGGGATGCGATATCTTTTATCGAGTGTTAGAATAAGATTCCTGAATCCGTCTTTTGTGACAGCGTTAATTGGTAGCATATCTTTAGCCAGGTATCTTGTTATAGCGTCAGATATTTCGCAGTACCTTCGTGAAGACTTGTCATAAGATGTACCACTTTCTAACGCTTGAGTAATTGAAGTTTGCTTCGATCACGGTGGTTGCAACAAAGTTTGTTCATCATTAGAGTTTGTGCCCATGCATTCATTCATCATACAGTTGTCTGTGGTACTTTCGCAGGTGTTGATATAGGTTGGTCGTGTTGCCTCGCGAGGTCGACACAGACGTTCGGCATGTTTTACACAGTACTTGCCTCTGAAGTATATCGGAACGTCGAAATCCAAAATGATTCGTATGCGGTGCTTTTGTTTTTAGGTACCAAGTCATCTACAGGCTCTTCTGCAGCAGTGTTAATTTTGACAGCAAATTTTGATTTAGTTTTAGTCATAGTCTTTTGATGAAAATGCAATTTAGTTTTAGTCACATTTTAGTCAACCCCATCATTGTAGTTTTAGTCGACGAAATATGAAAAACATTTTAGTCGAATAAATATACATTATATTTAGTCTACTAAAATCTAAATGGTTTAAATCATTTACTTGGTGTAATTAAATGTCCCATACAAAGATTCAACTGTTTTGACATAATTTACTTCACCTTAGAATGAAATTAAACCAGGTCATTACCTTTATTTTTCAGAAAAGTTCAGTAACTAGATTTGCATTGTTGGAACAGAATATTAGACCATGAATGACATGTTCCAGTTCATTCATTCTCATTTGACTCAAATGACTTGTTAAGTAGGGCGTATTCATTCAGTTCATTCAACCAATGAAACGCTCTGACAGGGCTCACACTCAAAGGCTATTGGCTCATGGCATGCCTCTTTGAAGAAAGAGCTGCACTGTCTTTGCTTGAGACAGCAATGAATGAGAAATAGCTTTCAAAAAGACATATTATATAAATTGCATTACATTTCTTTAGTCATGCAAACATGTTACATATTTGGTTGGAATGTACAGTTTGACTCACTTCATCACTTCTATAATCAGTAGAGGACAGCGCTGGTTTCTTTTTGCTGACTTTATGTTGCATTTCACTTTATGCAGCAGCTCGTGTTAAGTTAACATTGGCATATAAAAACCTTTGAGCTTGTCTTCGTAATGTGTTTCGGGGTGACTCACCTACAGTCACGCTTCAAGTTTGCAGCGTTTTACCGGTGATCGTGAAGGAAAATAAGACGCTTTGTAAACTGCGTGGAGACAGAATATATGTCTGTGCTTCTCCTTCTCCCAGAGACTTCTCTCCACCTTTTATATGAGATAAGCACATGCGCGCAAACTGATGTCCGCCAGGTGGGACAAGAATATTTTAGTCTCTTTTTTATTAGTTGACGAAAATGTCAGTATATTTTTATTACAGTTTTCGTTATCATGCATTCATTTTTATTTAGTTATCGTCTCGTTTTCGTCAGTGAAAACATGTCGTTAACGAATACTTTTCGTCGTAGTTTTCGTCAACGAAATTAACACTGTTCTGCAGACACACTTTGTTGTGAAGTTGAACTGCTGCTCCCGATGGCGCTCATCTTTTCCAAATGACGTTCGTTGCATATCAGCGTGCGCAGTGTTAAAATGCCCCCTACTGGTTAAACTCTGCGTCAAGCGTAAAATGCGCAGGACCAAACTTTCAATGACTACTTGTATGCGTGTTATTACTATATTTGTATTTGATGGTCTTAATCGAAATAATCGCATGCCTTGCGATTTGAAAATCGCATCCTTTCAAATCGCAATTTCGATTTACAAACGATTAATCGTGCAGCCCTACCTTACATATCGATTCTCGCGAGTGTGACGTCACCTAACAAAGACTATAGGGAAATATACGGTGCATTTCAAACGGGATATATCGCCCTCTGAAGGGCCCTACGAAGTGAAAATAATCAGGCCGCCATATTGAAGGGTCGTTCCAAACCAAAGTGTTCATAACTGGCCACTTCAAACGGCCCTTCGGAATGAAGGATTTCGAAGGGTACAACTGATGGACTGTTTGGACCCCAATGATTCATTACGCAGATTCTTTGCATGGCGACATCACCTCCTTATGGGTGCGGAATGATGATTCAGAAGGGCACTTCAAGAAACAGTTGTTTGGTCCCGTATACCCTTCAACCATTTTCAATTTGTAGCAATAAACAATGAGGTGTCACGCAAATCGCAAGTCCAGTGCGGTGTACCACAAGGCTCAGTCTTAGGGCCTCTGCTCTTCACATTATACATGCTACCTCTAGGAGATATAATAAAGCGACACGGAGTTAGCTTTCACTGTTATGCTGATGATACTCAACTTTATATTTCCTCGAAGCCTCATGAAACACAGCAGTTCCATCGAATAATGGAATGCATAGTCGATATAAAAAACTGGATGATTAACAACTTTTTATTACTGAACTCGGACAAAACAGAAATGTTACTTATTGGACCGAAAACCGCCATACGTAACAACCAAGAATACTGTTTAACTATTGACAGATGTTCCATAAAACCCTCGTAGTCAGATAAGAATCTTGGTGTTCTATTCGATAGTAATCTGTCATTTGAGAGCCATGTCGCCAACACCTGTAAAATTGTGTTTTTCCATTTTAAGAATATATCTAAACTACGTCATATGCTGTCACTGTCAGATGCAGAGAAGTTAATTCATGCATTCATGACATCAAGTCTAGATTACTGTAGTGCACTGTTATGTGGTTGCCCTGCAGGCTTATTACAAAAACTCCAACTGGTCTAAAATGCGGCAGCTCGAGTTCTTAAAAGTACAAAAAATATGAACATATTAGCCCAGTTCTGTCAACCTTGCACTGGTTACCTATAAAGCATTGCATTAATTTTAAAATCTTGTTTATTACTTATAAAGCCCTATTTGGTTTAGCTCCTCAGTACTTGAGTGAACTCCTCTTGTATTACAGTCCTTCACGTGTATTACGTTCTCAGGTAATAGTTGGTAATACCTAGAATTTCAAAATCAAGTGCAGGTGGTAGATCCTTTTCCTATCTAGCGCCTAAACTTTGGAATAGTCTTCCCTGCACTGTCCGGGAGGCTGAGACACTCTGTCAGTTTAAATCTAGACTAAAGATGCATCTTTTTAATCTTGCATACACTACACTTCCATAATATAAATCCTCTGAGGGTTTAGGCTGCATTAGTTAGATCAACCGGAACCAGGAACACTTCCAACAACAACTGATGTACTTGTTGCATCAAAGAGTGCAGAACAGAACAGTACTCTACTCTCAGCCAGTCTTGTCTCATTGTTCCAAGGTTACCACAGTGAGCAGGATGCCCAGACCTGATGGTAGAGCGGAGAATGGGAAGCGGCGACCTGACAAAGAGCTGAGATGATAGAGCTGGATAAAGAAGGATGTGGCGATTTAACACGTCTTCACTACAACATTTCAAATGCTATCAGATTATTAATGATAATCTTAAATCTATAATTTACCTTATTAGTAAGTTTATTTATTTTTTATTTAGCCTTGTTGTGCAAGCACTGTTGAGCTTGTGCAGAGGCAGCAGCTTTTGCCAGAGGGGAACTGGAATCCCCTGGTTGGGCCTGGGTTCTCCTGAGGTTTTTTTCTTGATTGGAGTTTTGGGTTCCTCGCCATTTGCCTGGCCAGGAGCGCTGCTTTCGAATTAGAATTTTAAAGTTTTACTTGAATATTAATTATTATTAATAAATTAACCACCTACTGTACTGGGGTTTTATCGTGGGCCCACGATAGGGGTAAAACAAGAACATAACTAAAATATAAACTTGAAACAAAAGACTTCCCACAAGGGGGCATAAAAACAGGATAATGCAAACTTACTAATTAAATGACGGAGACAAGACTATATAATATACACGACAAAAGGTAGGGAATTCAACAAGACAAGGTTATCCAACTTGGCAAGGTAACACAACAAAACAAACAAGCACAGGACAGCAAACACAAGGGCATTAAATAGGGAGACTAACAAAAGATAATTAACAAGGGACAGGTGTCGGGAATGAAACACTGATGGGAAGATAAACAAGGAAACGGGGGGGGGATTTCATTTGGATAAATAAGTAATTTAATTTGAGTAATTAATTGGTTTAAGGCTTATTTGTGTTTTGTTATTATTCTTTTATGAATCGTGATTAGAAAGTTGTATCGTGCCAAAGTGTATCCGTTAAAACCACCTGATTAAAATGATCCTGTGAATAATTATCATGTATTTTGTTATATCTGTTAGTTAAAAAAACATTTAAGCACAAGAGCTGCAAGCAGCACCGCCAGGGCCAAGCCCACACTTTGCCCAGCGTACCCACACTTTACCCAGTGTACCCACCACACCCAGCCCACTCTCCCCCACATGCCCATACACAGCCCACACTTCCGCCAGTGTACCCACAGCATAACCACACGTCCCCAAGTGTACCCACACTTCCCCAGTATGCCCACAGCATGCCCACATACAGCCTACACTTCCCCCAGTATACCCACAGCATGCCCACACTTCTCCCAGTGTACCCACAGCACACCCATACCCATCCCACACTTCCCCCAGTATGCCCACACTTCCCCCAGTGTTCCCACACTACCCCAGTGTACCCACACTTCTCCCAGTATACCCACACTTCTCCCAGTATGCCCACACTTCTCCCGGTATGCCCACACTTCTCCCAGTGTACTCACAGCATGCCCACACCCAGCCCACACCTCCCCCATTATGCCCACACTTCCCCCACATGCCCACACACATCCCCCAGTGTACCCACAGCATGCCCAAACCCAGCCCACACTTCCCCCAGTATGCCCACACTTCCCCCAGCGTACCCACAGCGTGCCCACACAGGTCAAGATGAATATGTGACAAAAAAGGTAAACGGCACAATTTACATAAAAGTATGGAATATGGCCACAGCATGCAAAGACTCTATGCCGGTGATCCCACTACCGGACTGCTGAGCAAATAGAGGTGTAAGTAGCGATATGTAAAAATAACCAAAGTTGCAGCTGTGAGAGCGCACAGCCACAAGAACAATATATACATGAAAAACGGATATGTTTGAACAACAGCCTAGACCGTGATCACAGTGTACACTTTATCTATAGAAGCACCATGCGTGTCTCTTAGGATTTGAACCCGCAACCTTGCAGTCCCGAGGCAAGTGTTTAATTTGATGAGCCACTCAGTTGATATGAAGCACTCTGCCTGCCATCCCTGACACGACTGAAATGAGACAGTAGAGCAAAAGTAACAGAAATACAGTGTACAGGGGACAATGAAAGAAAGAATGTCATTTTGTACTTACCTTGTCTCTGTTTGTATATATTTACATGCATTATAAACCGCTTGATGTTGCACTACATACATCGCACTTTATTTTATTTCATTACTAAAATTAAATTACATTTCGTTTGTTTACATACTTGCACTATTTGTGCACATACTTGCAAATTGAAATGTATAAATGCGCAACATGAGGTTCGAACCCTTGACCTCAGGCTGGCGTTTTATCATGTGTACTACTCAGTTGACATGCTTGACACGACATCCCGAGGAGAGCTTTCAGAGGTTCAAACATTGACATGTGCCATTTCCGAAGGGGCTGAATCAAGAGCGTAGCAGAAATACAGTGTATAGGAGGAACAGATGTTTGAAGTGACAATGAAAGAAAGAATGTCATTTTGTACTTACCTTGTTTCTGTTTGTATATAGTTACATGTATTATAAAACACTTTATGTTGCACTACATACATCGCACTTTATTTTATTACATTTCGTTTGTTTACATGCACTATTTTTGCAAATTGAAATGTGTGAAAGCGCAACACAAGGTTCGAACCAGCCACCTCTTGCACCTGAGACGTGCAATTCATCAG
>NW_026634269.1:0-86972 GCF_024868665.1 Triplophysa rosa
AAAAATTAATACACTCACTCTGTCTTACTATTACTGCCTTGTGAATTTATAATGGCTATAATTAGGATGTCACAACGCCTCACTGCTGTGTCACGTCCATAACGTTTTAAAGTTTAAGTTTATGTCATTAATAATTACAAATACAAATAACTTGAAACTTAATATACAAAGCCAAATATGTATGTTGATGATTTTAAACAACAATTCATCTCACTTATTTGCTCTGAACAACCATAATAATTCTTACGGGCGTGACAGTTTTAAGCACGTAATAGTGAATCATGTATCACAGACGCAGATGACATGTTGTGATCTGTTTTAAATATCATAATATTTGTAGCCTACAAATTATTTTGTCCTATAACATTTTATAAATTACTAACACAATTAATAACAAATTATGAGAACGTCGATATCATAGGGATATACAGATCGCCACACTGTTATTGTGCTTGCAGCATTCGAATAGCGTTCATCTGATTGTTTACGTCCTACCTTAAAAGGCAAGCCTCTCTAGTTGATGCATTTTCCCTCGCTTTCTTGCCCGTGTCCTGAGAGACACTAGCCGGGTTTCCATCCAAAATTGCGAATTTAGTTAATGCGCAAAATTGGAATATCGCATGCATAAAACATTTGCGAATAAGCACGTTTCCATCCAACTAGTCAACCGTCACTTCCTAATAAACTGCCACTAAATATCAGTAAGAAAAGTAAGAGAAGTCACTGAATATAATAATTTTCATAATACTTGCGCAAGCAGACGATTACGAAACACATTAAATGCGGTGCTTTTGTGGATGCCTGCTGTTTGGGAAACACAGTCGTGATAGTTCTAAGAGGCAATTACAGAAATACTTTGACGACTTTGCTCAGGCATTTAAGAATGACCATCACAACATTTCTGATGCTGTGTAACAAGATCATTACTCTAGTTAGTCAGGTTACGCCGTCTCTTAGTNATGTAGATAGGCCCGCTCCCTATGTAGATACAACTGGTTTATTCTAAGGTAATAAAAACATAACTTTTCATTACGTAAGGTTTTTATACACATCTAAAGACACAGTTTTGTATGTTATATTGCATTTCTGTTAATAGATCATACAAAACATCCCGCACTGTACCTTTAATTTAATGATTAAATCAATAATCATTAAATGATTAATATGCAAATTTGTCCTATGGTGTGACAGCAAAAATGTAGGAAAAAACCCAAGAACAAAGATAAATCTCTCTTATGCTATTTTATATGATAAAATCCCTGTTATGTTATTTTATATGATAAACATAAATATTAATAATATAAAATAATGTAAAACTAACCAATTAATTCGTCAACTACCAATATCCTGTGCTGTGATCCAAAAATAAAATGTTAAATGTAACAGGGCTGCGTCTCCCGATAATGTTGTCTCTTAGCTATGAAGACTCTGAAGTTACACCTTAACTCAAGTTATTCCTTTTCTAGGCGTATAGCCTACTTCCTAAACTATACCCATAAGAGGTTACTTTCTTATGTCCCACATTACCAGGTGCTTTCCATGGTGGTGGTGCTGAATAAATATTGATCGTTCGACAATCAATTATTCACTCTATACAAGTACTGCTTTACTGCATTATGTGAGGTAGCGGCGTTCTTTATAAAATAAGCACTTTAGAAATAGTTGAAGTTGCATTTAGTAGGACTCATAGGATAAAAATAAACCAAATTGCAAACTAAATCCAACCATCGATATTATTTAATTTTGAAATGAGTGTGAGAACCCGCAATCTCATGCCCAAATGTATCAACCCCGCTACACTAACTGGCAGTATGGTCATATCAAAGGATCTCAAACTTTGGGTCGGAGGGTCACGTAAAGCCACTTGCTGTTGCGATGCATTAAAAAAAGTTTATTCCAGTAACTTACAATTACTTGTATAGTTCACACGTTTATTGTGCTTGGACACTGAATGCTCAAGCGACGTATTTACCACGCGAAGCATGTAGCTTATGGCCGCGTTTATTAAAGCATTAAAATATAATCAACATTATTAATCACACTTACAATATCAAGGGAATGAGATGAACAAATATGCCATTATTGTGCAGCCCTACAATGAGGTATTTTGATATTGAAATTAAACATATTCATTCATGACAAGAAAAAGTAAAGTGAGTGAACATGTGTTGTTTCCCTATTTTCTATTTAAAAGGTGTGCAATGAGATAGCCTACCTTTGATTATACCTGTGTTTGGGAACCCCTTATTTATATTATCATATACTGTATTTTGCTATAGTGTTATTATTTACTCAACAAAAGCGCAGAACCTGGAACATAATCAACAGCTATAGCAGGAAAAAAAGAGCTGAATTTAGGGGCTTTGTATTTGCCAAAGTTAGACCAACACGATCCAAAAGCTATTTGCTGCCGTGGCAGGTTAACTTTTCTATCATTATAATTGCAGCATAAAGTGTAGCCAGGTTTTCAAGGTTTAAATGCACTAAAATGCTCCGCGGTTGGTGCCGTCTTTGATTTAGCCAAAAAATGCAGTTTGACTAAACTTTATTTCGCAATCTTTCTCTTTAAATATACTCAAAATTGTTTGGGTTGCCAGCTGATGCACCTTATTTAGATAATATCATTAAAAAGCTAACAACCATAAGTGTAAAGACAATTATATTCTTTGCATGAAAACATGTCAACATAATGTTCTTTTTAAGTTTAGAATTTTATTTGTAAAGACTGTGATGTAAATAAGCTTTTTTCCACTGTGGCCACTAGCGGGATGTACTCTTAACAGTGTTAAGGTATAGCTAAGAGTGCTCCAGACCAACCTTCCGAACATATAACTTACAGAAGGTATACTTAACTAAGAACGTTTCGGGAAACACATAGTAACGGTAAGGTACAACTTAAGGTATAACTTAAGAACGACGTAGCGTTAAGAAGGTTTCGGGAAACGCGGCCCAGAGCATTCACACTGTAAAACTAATTTATTCATTGTCTCTCTTAATTTTGTGCGTATTATGTTTTAATGTACTTGAATGCTGTATGTTTCAGGATAAGTTAAGATGGTTAACCACAGGTACAGTGGGTCGAGGACCAGGCAGACACGCACACAGAACATCAGACTCAGAATATAAAATGCGCCGTAAATAAAACACAAGTAAAATCCAAGACTCACAGTCAGCTACTAGTCAATGTATAATTGGAATTGAAACATTGCTTGATTTAATGTAAATTTGAATGTCAGTTAATGACATTTATTAATGTAGTAAAGTTAGTAAACTATGCAAGTTATTTTACAGACTTATCTTTAAATGGGTTGATGTCAAATGGAGTTTACATTTATAAATTGTCATTATATGTTTGACGTAAATTTGACTTGGCCAATAATTGTTTACCTTTGAATGTTTTACATTGATTTTGGTTACTGCTTCACTTCTTGAAAAGGTCTCCTACAAGTCATACTTTTACAAAGATTTTTTTTGGCACTTAAATCACTATCCTTAAGAACATTTCTATAACTTTTTATAAATATGGGCCCTCACCTGTGTTTATGTTTGGGGAAATACCAGTAGATTTCGCTCCATGCAAGTGAGATTAGCTAGTGTGAACAGTGTCATTTCGCCATTGCGGTGACTAAAAAATCCAATTCATTGCTTGCAATAAGTTTCGATATCTTGTGTAGGCCTATTTTGGTAATGGAATTAATCTTACGTTTCATTCATATAATGAAAAATCAAGTTTTAGGGCTACCCTTTCCCAGAAAGAATGAATGTGCATTTTCCCCATATTCCATTTAAAAGTATTTTGGTGGCGAAATAAACCTGTTTAGGTGGTTTCTGGAATTAAATTTTTTGAAATATACTGTATGTAATACAATAAACATTTTTTAGCTAATGCTGCTCTCTACATTTTTAACTGATTGACATACGGACTATAATTCAGTAAACCGTGCAATTTAAACATAACTTCTGATGTGCATTCATGTTCATGGTATTTATAATAAAAAAAGAGATGACTGCGCTTGATCCGCGCTGCATGACACATCACGTGTGGGGTTAGGGGCTACTACATCCCTGAAATTAGTTTGCAGGGAGGGATGTCTGGGTTATAACCAGTCCCGCGTTTGGCTTTTGCAGACCTGGGATAACGCATTCTTAGATTCCTTGTGTGCCCGTTATATTCAATTAACTTGTAAATTAAATGTTTAATCAACCACTGTAAAACAAGCCCATTCTCATGAATGAAATGTGTATTAATAACACGCGCTGTTGCAATATTGTGTAACTCTCCAAAACAACGGGTGTCAAATTTCCCGTTTTTCAAATTAAAATAACGAGAAATACATAATGCATCCCCTAAATGGCCTAGTATTAATCATCATTAATACTGATATAATGATTAATCTTAAAAATCAGAAACAGTTTAGCAATAAAATCCGAACAATATGTAGCCCATACAATTTTCATGAATAATTATTATTTTCTGTTCTTTTTTCCAGAGCGCATCATAAATAAATAACATTTTCTGCGCTACAGGTTTTGCTTCTTGTTCTGGTGTTAAAGTCTAAAGAGTTTTCTATTGATTTGTTCAACACAACGTGCTTTTATGCTACTAGTTTTTATTTATATAATAGGCTACAGATCAAAACCAAACAGACATGGAGATAGAAATGACATAGAAAACGACATCAATGGATTTATATGTGGTGTAGCCTACGGTGGTTAGAGGTCCCATAGTAAAACAAAAACAGTTTTTGTAATTTGTCATGTTAATAACGTTCCAAGTCCGTTATCTTATTTACACTTAATCCAGAAATGCATGCCCGGCTACGTTGCTGCCCAGGAAAAGCAAAAGCGAGCGCGATAAAACCATAATAATTCAAATTCTGTGTCCTCATAAACTACATTTACATAAACAAATATTGGAATAGTTTCATGAGCTTAAATCTTCGAAAATATTAAAAAATCTGCCATTCCCTATATAGTAATTATGTTCAAGATTGCAGAAGCCCGTGCGCATCAGTGTGCCTTTTCTTAAGTTACACTTACTTTCCTCCTGTGTTTTTTCCTGTAAAGCGGCATTGAAACACTTGGAACATTGCAAAAAAAGCACTACATAGAATTTAATTGAACAAGTTAAAAGCTCCAGTAGCAGCAGTTTTTCCTTTACATATTTTAATGTGGGTCCACAATACTGTAACCCATTGAAATTGGTTGAGAAATGTAAACGTTATTCACGAGTTCGCCAATGCAAATAATAATGATGGCAGGGATAATGCTGATAGCAGGGGTAGGTAAGATATGCGTATGGCGTGCTGTCCAGGGAGCGGGCTCCGAGCTCGCCGGTTCCTTCCGAACCCGGAACACTCTACCCCTGATGTGGGCGAGTGCGCCGAGCTCGGAAACGGGTAGATGAGACGGGGAGGTGGAGGGGTGTTGAATTACTTGTAGAGATGGCGCAGGTGAGATTTCTGGTCTTATTTATAAGGAGTCTCGCTTGAGCTGATAGGATTGCTGATAGCGAACCAGCCGAGATGATTATGTGCTCCAACATTATCGGGAAACGCAGCCCTGTTATATTTAACATTTTATTTTTGGATCACAGCACAGGATATTGGTAGTTGACGAATAAATTGGTTAGTTTTACATTATTTTATATTATTAATATTTATGTTTATCATATAAAATAATATAACAGGGATTTTATCATATAAAATAGCATAAGAGAGATTTATCTTCGTTCTTGGGTTTTTTCCTACATTTTTGCTGTCACACCATAGGACAAATTTGCATATTAATAATTTAATGATTATTAATTTAATCATTAAATTAAGCGTATCATTGCCATGTTTTAATAAAATAATTATAACAGCCAACAGAAAAGAGTAGCAAAGATAAAATATCAGTAGGTTCTGCATTGCTGGATGTGACTCTTATTTTGACAACGGAGCCGCTAAGGTTTACGCGTCTACACGCAATTACGCGTCCACGCGTCTAACGTCTGTAGACGAAATTACGTCTTTAGGCGCAATAACGCGTCCACGCGTCTAACGTCTGTACACGTTACGTCTAAAGACATTTTTGATCAAACGGCCTTCCATAGAAACGCGCTCTGTAGAGCTGTTTGTACGTTAGAGCTTACTGTACAAAACATGGCTGCTCAACATAACAAATTTCATGTAGATAGGCCCGCTCCCTATGTAGATACAACTGGTTTATTCTAAGGTAATAAAAACATAACTTTTAATTACGTAAGGTTTTTATACACATCTAAAGACACAGTTTTGTATGTTATATTGCATTTCTGTTAATAGATCATACAAAACATCCCGCACTGTACCTTTAAAAAAAAGAATTTGAATTATTTTAAATAATCAATTCAGGTAAATGATTATCTATTGATAATGACACATGCAATCAATGCAAATTATATCATAAATAACACAAATATGAGTGAGGTACTCTGACTTTGTTTAGTTGTTTTAGTTTAGATGTTTTCGTTTGTTTTACTTTTTAAAGATGTTATTTATATAATACACATAAAAACTAATAAAGAAAATAACTGGAAAGCATTTCAAACAGCTACACATTGAGATATCTTCCTTGGTTTCATCGCTCATACTCACACCTAGTGGAGATTCAGTTTGTGAACAAGCACACGTGACGTTTCTCAAACAGAACCAGGAAATATTTGAAGCTGGAAACAGAAACTTAAGTGTTTTTGAGGCGTCTCTGCATTTGTGTAATCTATGAAATGGCAGAAGCCAGTATTTCCGTGTTTCCGGATCAGTTCAGCTGTTCAATCTGTCTGGATCTACTGAAGGATCCAGTGACTATTAACTGTGGACACAGTTTTTGTATGAGCTGTATTACAGCCTGCTGGAATCAGGAGGATCAGAAGAGAGTTTATAGCTGCCCTCAGTGCAGACAGACCTTCACTCCAAGACCTGCTTTAGGAAAGAATGTGATTCTTGCTGAGATGGTGGAGAAACTGAAGAAAACTAAACTTCAGACTGATCGAGCTGCTCCCAGTTATGCTGGACCTGAAGATGTGGAGTGTGACGTCTGTACTGGGAGAAAACGCAAAGCTAGCAAGTCATGTCTGGTGTGTCTGAACTCTTACTGCCAAACTCACTTTGAGCGACATGAAGAACTTCATTCAGGAAAGAGACACAAAGTCACTGAAGCCACTGGAAGACTTCAGGAGATGATCTGCTCTCAACATGACAGACTGCTGGAGGTTTTCTGTCGTACTGATCAGAAATGTATTTGTTTGCTGTGTACGATGGATGAACATAAAAATCACGACACTGTATCAGCTGCAGCAGAGAGAACAGAGAAACAGGTATGAACAAATGAAATTAAATAGAGAATATGAGAATGTAATAAGAAAATAAAATAACGTATTATTTACGTTTATCTGCTGTAATAGCAGTTTCTGTTCCCGGGCGTGTGTAAGTTAATCAGCAGAACAAGAGAAAATATAATACACCCGACAAACAGCGATTTAGAGCCTCAGACGCAGTAAGTTAGTGAATGGGCGGAGGAATTCCCCCTTACGTTACCCCCGGAATGCCATCAACACAGCATGGACACGCAATCACAAACGGACGGATAGGGGCACCTAGATGTAGACTTTCATAATAAATTACTTTATTTTAACACTACGCTTTACATTAATGATTTACATTAACGCTATTGTACTAGTGTAAGTTAGTGTATGAACCTTTGCAGATTGTGACCCTGCTTAAATTACTCTTAAGCTTCAAAAAGCACTAACTATCATGAAACCACCAATGCACTTTTTATGTCATTCGATAGCTTTATGCGAGGAATAAACCAATATAGCGTAATTAAGAAACTCTGACCTCCCCTGGTGCTGTCTGTCAATCTGTAGTCAGCATGCGTGTGTACGGTGACGGTCAGGACGTTACTCTTTCCGAGATGTTCCAATGTTTTCATTATTCTTCATAATGACAAGATGATAGTCTATGGTTTTGTTTAAAATGTATTTTGCTAGAGACTGTGAGTTACTCGCTGAGTGTAGCTTAGAAGCACTGGAAGCGGTCTGAATATTTTGCGTCATCATACGAAATAACTCTTTTTAAACCTCTGATTTAACTGTAACTGTTGGATTGATACAACACACTATGTGTTAAACATGTAACATATCATCTCTTCTCGTTGTGTTCTAACTATTATTTACTTTGGGGAGCAAAATGATCCCCGGGACTTCAGAAGGAGCAGGTGCTTTAAGCGCATCATTGTGCGTCCGGGATGCGCATAACTGTAAATAACGAAGCGAATGCATTAAGCGCATCATTCTGAGTTCCGGGTGCGCGGGCTCGCTTTAAAGCCACGTTTATACTCGACGCATTCGCAAGTTTATGGAAAGCCAGGAGGGTCAAAAACGCGCGAATTTTAACACGTCAACGACGCGTAGAGTACGTGTTGTTTGCGCGTAGAGTACGTGTAGTTTACGCATGAAAAATCGACGCGTATTTGACGCGTAAACAACACGTATTCTACGCGCAAACAACACGTATTCTACGCGCAAACAACGTGTTCTCGACACGTGACGTCAGACGACAATTTTGTGTGTTTTTGAGCCATCCGGCCACTTGACCAGTTTGAACGTGTAAGCATGATGAGTACCTATTGGCTGCTGAGCGGTAGGGTTAAACCATTACCCTAGGGGTTTGCCTTCCATTTCTAGACTCTTTGCCATCACAATGCATGTAAGATGCGAAAGTTCCACTTATCTATTTGTGCTTGATGGCCAGTGAAAGTCCTCAACAAGCTATTAGGTATAGATATTTAATAATCTTATTTATCGTTTATTGCTCGGGTCTTGTGATTGATTGTTTTAGCAGAGACATTAAATAATTAAAAGACGCCCGTCATGTTGTAACTTCAGTGGCGTAGGGGTTAAAGGCGCTGCCCGACTGTCTGGACCAACGCAGTTTCGAAGCCTGCTCGTCGCGGAGCCTAATCTACCTTTAACAAAAGATCTTTTAGAAAACCTCTAGCCACAGTATTAAGCCTTGTCCATAGATATAAGTTTATAATTTGTTAACTTTATTAATCATTAAATTTAATCATGTTGAATAATTTATAGCATTTATTGGTAATATTAGGTTCACTAATTTTAAAACCTTGGCTACGGCCATGAGTTTGTGGCATACTGTATGAATATTTTGTTTTACACGTTCTTGATAAGAAAATCAAGCATATATAGGCCTAGGTTGTTCCACTGGTTAACAATAAAGCAGACAACGGAGAAAATGCGCTGCTCTCTGTACAACTCCCTGTAAAAACAGTCGAATTGTACAAGAATATGTTGTTCACCTATCACTAATCAGCTCCAGAAGCATAGGGGTAGTAACTCCATACCAAAGTAAAGCTTTGGCTCCGATCGAAGGGGGTTCAAATCCACCTATTGCCAAACGTGTTCTTCTCCTTTTCCCATTACTAATCAGAGTGGAAAGGCGTTTGTTTTCAGCACAAATAAAGAAAACGTTTCGAAAGTGGAAATAAAACACCAAACAGGTAATAAATAATACATTGTTTATCTGGTAGGGTAGAGAGGGCTTTAACTATTCCAATAATGGGGCATTTATTTAATAAATATGATAATTTACACTCAAAATGTTGTTATTGCATGCTGTTTTATAATATGTACTACAATACTGAGATGCAAATATATGCTACTGTAGGCCTATATGTAACGGAGGCCAGCTAGTGAAGAGCTGTGCAGTGTGTAAACCTCACTCCTCGACCAACAGAGACGCTCTAGCGACAGACGCTAGAGACTGCGGTCTTTAGCCTCCTCGTTAGAGCGCCCGTCTCCCATCCGGACCGTCGCCGGTTCGAGGCCCGTGCAGAGCGGTACGAGTGGGACCGGTTACACACATATACAGTATATATACTGTATATATATATATGGTGCTGGTCATATAATTAGAATATCATCAAAAAGTTGATTTATTTCACTAATTCCATTCAAAAAGTGAAACTTGTATATTATATTCATTCATTACACAGAGACTGATATATTTCAAATGTTTATTTCTTTTAATTTTGATGATTATAACTGACAACTAATGAAAACCCCAAATTCAGTATCTCAGAAAATTAGAATATTGCGAAAAGGTTCAATATTGAAGACACCTGGTGCCACACTCTAATCAGCTGATTAACTCAAAACACCTGCAAAGGCCTTTAAATGGTCTCTCAGTCTAGTTCTGTAGGCTACACAATCATGGGGAAGACTGCTGACTTGACAGTTGTCCAAGAGATGACCATTGACACCTTGCACAAGGAGGGCAAGACACAAAAGGTCATTGCAAAAGAGTCTGGCTGTTCACAGAGCTCTGTGTCCAAGCACATTAATAGAGAGGCGAAGGGAAGGAAAAGATGTGGTAGAAAAAAGTGTACAGGCAATAGGGATAACCGCACCCTGGAGAGGATTGTGAAACAAAACCCATTCAAAAATGTGGGGGAGATTCACAAAGAGTGGACTGCAGCTGGAGTCAGTGCTTCAAGAACCACTACACACAGACGTAATGCAAGACATGGGTTTCAGCTGTCGCATTCCTTGTGTCAAGCCACTCTTGAACAACAGACAGCGTCAGAAGCGTCTCGCCTGGGCTAAAGACAAAAAGGACTGGACTGCTGCTGAGTGGTCCAAAGTTATGTTCTCTGATGAAAGTAAATTTTGCATTTCCTTTGGAAATCAGGGTCCCGGAGTCTGGAGGAAGAGAGGAGAGCCACAGAATCCACGTTGCTTGAGGTCCAGTGTAAAGTTTCCACAGTCAGTGATGGTTTGGGGTGCCATGTCATCTGCTGGTGTTGGTCCACTGTGTTTTCTGAGGTCCAAGGTCAACGCAGCCGTATACCAGGAAGTTTTAGAGCACTTCATGCTTCCTGCTGCTGACCAACTTTATGGAGATGCAGATTTCATTTTCCAACAGGACTTGGCACCTGCACACAGTGCCAAAGCTACCAGTACCTGGTTTAAGGACCATGGTATCCCTGTTCTTAATTGGCCAGCAAACTCGCCTGACCTTAACCCCATAGAAAATCTATGGGGTATTGTGAAGAGGAAGATGCGATATGCCAGACCCAACAATGCAGAAGAGCTGAAGGCCACTATCAGAGCAACCTGGCTCTCATAACACCTGAGCAGTGCCACAGACTGATCGACTCCATGCCACGCCGCATTGCTGCAGTAATTCAGGCAAAAGGAGCCCCAACTAAGTATTGAGTGCTGTACATGCTCATACTTTTCATGTTCATACTTTTCAGTTGGCCAAGATTTCTAAAAATCCTTTCTTTGTATTGGTCTTAAGTAATATTCTAATTTTCTGAGATACTGAATTTGGGATTTTCATTAGTTGTCAGTTATAATCATCAAATTAAAAGAAATAAACATTTGAAATATATCAGTCTGTGTGTAATGAATGAATATAATATACAAGTTTCACTTTTTGAATGGAATTAGTGAAATAAATCAACTTTTTGATGATATTCTAATTATATGACCAGCACCTGTGTATATATATATATATATACTATACTGTACGTTTACATTGACCGCAGGTTAATTTTGATTTAGTTTTAGTCATAGTCTTTTGACGAAAATGCAATTTAGTCTTAGTCACATTTTAGTCAACCCCATCATTTTAGTTTTAGTCTAGTTTTAGTCGACGAAATATGAAAACCATTTTAGTCGAATAAATATACATTATATTTAGTCTACTAAAATCTAAATGGTTTAAATCATTTACTTGGTGTAATTAAATGTTCCATACAAAGATTCAACTGTTTTGACATAATTTACTTCACCTTAGAATGAAATTAAACCAGGTCATTACCTTTATTTTTCAGAAAAGTTCAGTAACTAGATTTGCATTGTTGGAACACAGAATATTAGACCATGAATGACATGTTCCAGTTCATTCAATCCCATTTGACTCAATTGACTCGTTAAGTAGGGCGTGTTCATTCAGTTCATTCAACCAATGAAACGCTCTGACAGGGCTCACACTCAAAGGCTATTGGCTCATGGCATGCCTCTTTGAAGAAAGAGCTGCACTGTATTTGCTTGAGACAGCAATGAATGAGAAATAGCTTTCAAAAAGACATATTATATAAATTGCATTACATTGCTTTAGTCATGCAAACATGTTACATATTTGGTTGGAATGTACAGTTTGACTCACTTCATCACTTCTATAATCAGTAGAGGGCAGCGCTTTCTTTTGGCTGACTTTATGTTGCATTTCACGTTATGCAGCAGCTCGTGTTAAGTTAACATAGGGATATAAAAACCTTTGAGCTTGCCTTTGTAATGTGTTTCGGGGTAACTCGCCTGCAGTCGCGCTTCAAGTTTGCGGCGTTTTACTGGCGATCGTGAAGGAAAATAAGACGCTTTGTAAACCGCGTGGAGACTCAGAATACAGTATATGTGTGTGCTTCCCCTTCTCCCAGAGACTTCTCTCTACCGCTTATATGAGATGAGCACATGCGCGCAAACTGATGTCCGCCAGGTAGGACAAGAATATTTTACTCTCGTTTTTATTAGTTGACGAAAATGTCAGTATATTTTTATTACAGTTTTCATTATAATGCATTCATTTTTATTTAGTTATCGTCTCGTTTTCGTCAGTGAAAACATGCCGTTAACGAATACTTTTCGTCATAGTTTTCGTTAACGAAATTAACACTGATATATATACATATAAGTTATATTATATAAAATGTATATAATATATAAAATATAGGAGGCCAAGGGGGTTGCCTGCCGCCGCTCACAGATTCGGATTGGGTTTTTTGTTGTTGTTGTTTAACAGATAAAATAATTGTGATTTCATATTAAAACTAACCAATGGATCATTTAAAATCATTTAAATAAATTAAATGTGAAAAATTGGATGTAAGTCCAAATAAAGTCTACATAGAAGAAGAAAGAGGAGAGCCTGGAAGCATGGCCTAGTGGCCTGAACCCCAAAGCTCAAGTAAAAAGGAAGAGAATGAAGTAAGGGCAGAACTCAAGAGCAGAGCTCAAGGAAAACAGGCCAGAGGAGAAGAGCAAGAGCTCACAGAGATAGCAGCTTCCAGTGAGAAGAAGTAGAGACAGAGCATATCTTATCATTTTTAAAAGATTCAATTTAAATTGAATATGGCCCAAAACACACAATATTTTGTAATTGTTTTGCTGTGGAGTCCTTCAGGTCACTGGTTTCCACCATCTTGCTTGAACAGATTTTGCCAAGTAAGAGATGTTGTTATGGCAACATTGTTGACAACATTTTTGTAAAAAAAAGTCTACACCCACTCCAAACTCTAACCATAACCATATCCCTTAAACCAGAGTGAAATGATAGATGAATAATAAGGGTGCAGAGGCACAAAGCCTTGGTTAGCTTAATCTTAACATGAAGTGTAACTAATCCCTCAAATCTGATTGGTTGATTGAAATGTTGTCACATGGTCAACATCTCTCACTTGGTGAAATCAGGAAAGTCCCACCATCTCACAGGACCTAACGTTAGAGACTTGCGAGGGGTTATTCTGTGTACTTCAGTAACGGTCTGGTTTGTCTCAGCTGCTCCCCTGCCAGTCCTTGTAGTCCTTGAAAATGGCAGGAAAAGCCATCACAGAGCTAGGCCACAATCCTTTTGAACTTTTGCCCTCTAGCCAGTGCTTCAAATGGAGTACAAGAACATTTAGGCTCAAAAGTATATTTTCCCCCACAGATAATGTCATAATCACTGTTATAATGACATAAAAATGTGTTATGGATGTGACAAAAAGGACACGGTTTTAGGGAGACGACAAATTTTGTAGGATTTGCGAATTAAAATGCACAAACCTGAAGCAAATATAACCAACAAATGAAGCACGACAAAAAGACAACAAAGCCCGGGGATCAGACCAGGAACACGACACTTTTTGATTTTGACGTAGGCCTACAAATTAATTTGACTATTTGTATTTTGGCAGAGACAAGAAAATATACACATAGCCAAACCCTGTGTTGGGTGTGCACCGTTTAACCATCGCTCAACTTGCTTTTTTTCTTGTTGTTTTTTTGTGCGGGTATATTTTTATATTAACACATCAAAAATGTTGTAATTCTGAATTTCGTTAGAGAAGGAATTTATTTATCCCTCAATAATTTAAATTAGAGACAAACCTTTTGCAGAACGTATAGAAAACCTGAGCAAACATTAGATTCTGTGTGAAACTAATTTTATTGAAACTGGTTATTTTCGCTCAGATTAATATTCAAGAAAACTAATGAAAACATTTTTCTTTCTAAAACTTTAAAAACCACACCACTGCTAGCTGTTGTGACTATTATTGGTAAATGTGCTTATCTTATGAAAGCAGTACTTTTTGTACGCTTACAAATTATCGCAAGGTGTTCTGTGTGTTCAGGCGACAATTAGTTTTGAATATTTATTTAACTTATTTTTAAAAAGAAAAACTGATTTCTGTATAAATTTGTATTTATTTATTTTATATTTCAAGAAAATTTTATTATAGAACATTACTTTATTTTCATCAAGTCTGATAAAACTTAAACCTATTCTTTCTAACTGCAACAGTATTTCTTCATCGAAAATCTAACCGATACAAATAACAAACGCAACACCATGCTGTGTCCAATGGAGTTCTAATTCTGACAATAAGGTAAATTCTGAACTTTTTTGCTCATATAGCCATCTTACATATTTACATACAATTTTGGATCTGAATTGTTTTATTTGAAAGTAGACATTTCAAGTGTTCTATAGAAATACGTGCCGACACTTTGGATTGCCTAAATAGTAGGCAAGGCCAAATATAAACAGAAAATTGTATCGGGTAGGTCATGGAGATGGCAGAACTGGCATAATTTTTCTTGTTTTACAAAAGCACTAACTTTTGCTGGTATTGTGAGTGTAGCAAATAAAATCATTTAGATTATTTTATCTAATGATGATCCTATATGGACGAAGATGACTGCATTCTTCCCGCTGTTCAGGGGAAATCAAAGTGATCAAAGCGTCGCAACTTCTTAAATAAAATAAAACTGTAAAATATCATAAAGTTATACATTTTATATGTTGTTAGGGATTTCCCTCTAAAACATAAACCCATGTTATAATGTAAAATCAGCTGTTTACTTTATAAAAATGCAGATCGATCTCTCCTCTCTTGCATAAAAACACATGAAGGGTTTTACACCTTTTGAACATGCCCTTGTGCTGAAACAAATGCCTTTCCAACCTGATGAGTGATGGGAAAAGGAGAACACGTTCGGCAAAAGGGGGATTCGAACCCCTATCGATCTGCTACAAAAAATGCGTAGCAATGTGACGTCTCCAACCATACGCCACTGGAACAAGTGATTTATTTTAGTCGTATTTTATTTTATAGCCTACAGAGAAGCAGGAAAAAAGTCAAATCAAGACAAATTTATGCTTATTTGCGCTTTTTACAAATTGCGTTGTATCAAAGCAGCTGTACAACACAAAAAGAGGAAAAAACAAAGCAATGAAATACAGACACATATGTATCTACATACTATGTACACACATACTGTATATAGGTATTATAAATTAAATTACGTTTACTGAGTACAACTGTCATGGTATTCTTGCAAGTCTTGCAAAAGATGAGCTAGAGAAAAGCCTCAGGCTAAGCTTGTATAAGATCGCCAAGCTATAGATAAAACAATCAATCTCAAGAAAGAGCAAATAGAAAACAAACAAGATCATTGAACTCAAAGCAAGCGTGCAGTGCGCTTAAATCCTTCCCACAGTATTTAGCTTCCACCTGTAACGTTAGCAACTTCTTTGTTACAAACGAATGCTGCCTTTGGGACAGTTAAAGCCTAGCTCCCTGCTACACCTACCAGTAACTTTATCAGATAAAAGCTTCATTGTTTATTAGCCGTGAGGCACTTTATTTCGACTTTCGGAACATTTCCTTAATTTGCGCTACAACAAATATGCCTTTTCATTCTGATGAGGGATGGGAAAAGGAGATAACACGTTTGGCAAAAGGTGGATTCGAACTGCTATCGGGCTGACGAGTCGTACGTAGCCTTTACCCCTAAACCATTCAAGCTGGAATTTGCTCAACAAGTAAGATTATTAAAGTCTATATCTAATAGCTTGTTGTGGTGAGGACTTTCACTGGCCATCAAGCACAAAGAGATAAGTGGATCCTTCGCATGTTACATGCATTGTGATGGCAAAGAGTCTAGAAATGGAAGGCAATCCCCTAGGCCTACAGTAATGGTTTAACCCTACCGCTCAACAGCCAATAGGAACTCATCACGCTTACACGTTCAAACTGGTCAAGTGGCCGGATGGCTCAAAAACACGCTAAATTGACGTCTGACGTCACGCGTCGAGAACACATTGTTTGCGTGTAGAATACGTGCTGTTTGCGCGTAGAATACGCGTCGATTTTTCACGCGTAAACTACACGTACTCTACGCGCAAACAACACGTACTCTACGCGTTGTTGATGTGTTAAAAGTCGCGCGTTTTTGACCCTCCTGGCTTTCCATACAAGTTCGCTTGGGTGCGCGCGCCAAATATAACGCCATAGACCCTGTCCCAAATGGCGCACTTGCGGTCTCGTGGACTTAAATTGCGCGTTCTCGCCAAGTCTACGAGTCTGTAGAGTGGCCCATTTGTCTTTTTAGCGCTCAGGAGTCTGCTCGTGAGCGCCTCTGTGCCCTCGATGCGGTCTTCGGCGAGGCCCGCATTGAGTGAGACTCCACTGAAGTCCCCTACCCAGGAATCCTTGCGAACGTCCAATCACAGAACTGATGGGAGGAGTGTCGTGGATGTCAGACATATACGTAAACATGACGGTTACATTTTTAAATGTATGTTTTGATAAAATTCTAAATTAATTTATTAATTAGTTACTTATTCATATTATTGCTTATTTACTTTCTATTAAGCCAGCTATTCGAGAATAAAAAGTTTTAATGCAGTGCATTTTCTTACTTAAGGCCATGTTTTGTTGTAGATTTATATCTAGTTGTCTCTGGGCTGTGTAAAGCTGAACAACACAGCTTCTGTATTATAGAGAAATATTAAATAACAACATATATGCATATTAAGAACACATTATGTACATTAAGTATAGTGTAAACAAATTAATAAATATACATTCATGACGTCATGACAAATGAATGCATTACAAACATAATTATCTATTGCATAATGCTCGGGTGGCATATCAACATATGAAATACAAACATATGAATTACAGATCAATAAAAACCGGCAGCTCCAGTCCAAAATAACAACAGTGGGACAACAAGTGGTCGACTTCACGCGGCGCTGCGCAGACTGATCAGCGAATGACAACAAAGTTCCGCGAGAGTGATTAGAAAGCACCGCTTGCTTTTTCCGGTGTGATGACCTCAAGTCTGTCCCAAAATGCACTCCCGTGTACCCTTATGGGCTCGTGCCTAGTGCCCTATAGGTCTGCACTTCCTGACGTCACCAAGTGTGGACTCAGAGGAGGTCCTCAAGACCGGAGTGCGCCATTTGGGACAGGGCCATTGTCGCGGTGTTAGCGGAAGAGACATGTTTTGGGGGACTGTTCTGTTTATATTACCATAGTTTTATAAGAAACATCATATAACTAATGTGCCTTTAGTGAGACAATAGTACATTTGTGGCCACTATGATTTATACTATAAATACAAAAGTAAAACCATGGTAAATTGCTTTGTTCAAGCAAACCACTTCTTCTCCACGCTAATACGTGCTGGTTAGTTGAATCGATTACTCGGAGTCGCCCTCTGTTGTTTCAAAGAATAGCACATCGGCATGCGCGTCGAGTATAAACGCCTCGTCCGTTTGGGGAGGTGCGCGCGCAGTCAGCCACTCTGCATTAGTCTTTTATACGGTGATAGTAGAATTTTTACTTTTACTCAATTACATTATGAGACTGAAAATAGAGTCGGATATTACTTGGAGGAAAAAAATACAGAGCATATATCACGCTCTAGTATTTCATAAACACATTTTTAAATGTATTTACATTTACATTTAGTCATTTAGCAGACGCTTTTATCCAAAGCGACCTACAGATGAGGGAAACAATGGAAGCAATTGGAACAACATAAGGACAACAAAAAGCATAAGTGCAATAAAAAAATGGTCTCATATAGCCTACCACAGTATACAGAGCTAAGTTTATTTAATTTTTTTTACCTTTAATACAGTACTTAAGTACATAAAAAATCAGTCTTTTTTCACTTTTAAAATTAAAACTACTTAATTAAAAGAACATAGTGATTTTAATGTAAACACGGATTAAAATGTTAAAACAACAATATTTATAAGATGTAGTGGAGTAAAAAGTATGATATGCTTTATAATGTAAGAAAATACTAGAACTTATTGTTTATTTGCAAAGTTTGCCAAAGGATTAATAAAGTAATCCAAAAAATCTTTATTAGATTAATAAAAAATAACAATCGTTACATTAGTCGACTAATCGAAAAAATAATCGTTAGATTAGTCGACAATTAAAATAATCGTTAGTTGCAGCACTACTTATGTAGAATATTGATGTGATAACGACAACCCTACCTCGAATGCTATTTGTTATTAATCTGTTCAACAGAAACTAGTGGAGGACAACCAGAGAAAACACCAGAAGAGAATCCAGGAGAAAGAGAAGAAGCTTCAGGATCTCAGAGAGGCTGTGAAGACACACAAGGTGAGTTTTTGAGTCATAGAGAAACATTTTGTGCATGCGTGCATGCGTGTGTGCACATGAACACGCACGCACGCACGCACACACACACACGTGCGGACATGTTTTTATATCCCGGCGGGGACCTAAACCTGAATGCACACCAACTCATGGGGACTCGTGTCACCGTGGGGACCAAAATTGAGGTCCCCATGGACAAAAAAGCTTATAAATTGTACAGAACAATACAATTTTTAAAAATCTAAAAATGCAGAAAGTTTTCTATGATCTTTAGGTTTAGGGGTTGGGTTAGGGGTAGGGGATAAAATATACAGTTTGTACAGTATACAACTCATAACGCCTATGGACTGTCCCCACGGAGATAGTAAACCAGACGTGTGTGTGTGTGTGTGTGTGTGCGTGCGTGCGTGTGTGGTAACAGCGCTCTGCACAGACAGCAGTGGAGGACACTGAGAGGATCTTTACTGAACTGATCCGCTCCATTAAGAGAAGACGCTCTGAGGTGATACAGCTGACAAGAGATCAGGAAAAGACTGCAGTGAGTCGAGCTGAAGGACTCTTGAAGGAACTGGAGCAGGAGATTGATGATCTGAGGAGGAGACATGATGAGATGGAGCAGCTCTCACACACAGAACATCACATCCGTTTCCTAGAGGTAACACAACACTGTACAGCACAACATATAATTAAACATGTACATCTTGACTTTTAAGTTTGAAGTTAGATGGTATGAGTATTGATAGAAAGTGCATCAGTAGTTTTGTTGGACAGATACAGTATGTCAGCCACACCCAGCTAAAACCTTTTAGACCATATGTTTTCCGTACATTACGTGGCAGGTACCCATGTTTTCTTGGAGATATTTTGTCACTAATAGACACAAGAGATTTGTTTTAAAACACTTTACTGTATTTATATCTTTATATATTAAAAAGATATAAAGGCAAAAAGGCATTAAAGGCATTAAAAAGGCAAAAAAGTATATTAACTGCTGCAACATTTGAATGTGTATTTATCTTAGAGATTTCCCTCATTCTCAGTTTGAGAATAAAGAAGCAGCTCTTGTCTCATCCTTGCATCCTTTCTTCGCAACCTAGTAAGGAAAGCTAGACCACAAGAAGAAGAAATGAACCTATACAAAGAATGTGAAGCACCCAACATGTTAATACAGAGTATATACTTTTTAGTATGTACAGTATACACTGGAGCAGAAAATATTCTATGTTGTTCTTTTCTATTTTATGTAGAGTTTCCAGTCTCTCTCTGCATCTTCTGGATCTACAGACAACATCATTATCAGTTCTCTCTCTTTTGATGACGTGGGAAAATCTGTCACTAATTTGAAAGAAAGGGCGAAGAATGTCTGTAAAGAGGAGATTGGAAAAATATCTGGCAAAGGTGAAGAACGTGAAAGTCTTTCATTTACTGATATACATCTATAAAATTACAGAAGAAAGGCAGAGCATAGTAAAATAAGTATGGTTTTGCATGAGAATCACACTAACTGTGTAATTTTATTTCTTTAGTTTCATACATTGAAATCATTCCCACCAACGTACCCAAGACCAGGGCAGAGCTCCTACAATGTAAGACACATCATCTGACATGAGACATGGGCATGATGTGAAATCACAAATGTTCATACTATATAGAAGGCAAAAATCAGTCTGTGTCATGAATAGTATGTCTGAAACCTCAGTATGCAAAAAACAATAAGCTACATATTTAATTTATATTCATATAAATAATTATATTTAAAATATGTTCATATTAATTTATATTAATATTTTATTGTTTATTAATTGTATTAAATTAAATTACAAATAATTAACAGTTATGGATTCATTGCAGAGGTCTACTAGAAGTTAAGTTTGAGCCACATAATGTTTGTTTATGTTGTTGCCGCTGAAACGTCTATAAAAGCTAGCTGAAATTAAAATATCATACATTTTATCTTCCTTAGATTTCAGTCTGTTTTCACTGGATCTAAACACAGTAAATGAAAATGTCTGTCTGTCTGAGGGGAACAGAGCGGCTACATACACGGACACAAAGCAGCAGTATCCTGATCATCCAGACAGATTTGATTTTTGGACCCAGGTGTTGTGTAGAGAGATTGTGTGTGGACGCTGTTACTGGGAGGTCGAGTGGAGTGGGAATAATGGTGTGAGTATATCAGGATCATATAAGAGCATAGAAAGGAAAGGAAACAAATATGATTCTGCATTTGGAATCAATGATCAGTCCTGGCGTTTGGAGTGCTCTCCCTCCTCTTACTCATTCTGGCACAACAGTGTAAAGACAGATGTCACTGTATCATTCAGATCTTCTAGAATAGGAGTGTATGTGGATCACAGTGCAGGAATTCTTTCCTTCTACAGCGTCTCTGACACAATGACCCTCATCCACAGAGTCCACACCACATTCACTCAACCTCTCTATCCTGGGTTTTGGTTAAATCTGGGCTCAACAATGAAACTATGTAAACTGTGATATAACAGTATAAAATATACACATTATATGCCACACAAATTGCTAAATAAAATTATAGCGAATATCATCCCTAACATAATTATATTGGCAGCAGTGTTGGGTGTAACTAGTTACTAAGTAATTAGTTACTGTAATTTAATTACTTTTCCCTTGAAAAAGTAAAGTAAGGGATTACTCTTAGTTTTTCTGTAATTTAATTACAGTTACTTCTGATGTAATTAAACTAAATACTGTGTGTAATATACAGTATGTGTGTGCAATAGTGGAATTAACATCAAAATTCAAAGTCTAACTTTAAAATCTGTGCTTTAATGTATAATTCTCACATTTGTAATAGTTTGGTGAGTTAATAAGAGTACTTTATGTAGTTTAATATTATTTATTTTAATGAATTAAATAAGCCGTTTCATTAAATCACTTAACTAATCAAGGTTGATATAGGATATAGAATGTAATTAGTAATAAGTAACTAAATACTTTTTGGAGAGAGTAATTTGTACAGTAATCTAATTACACTATTGAATATGTAATTAGTAACTAGTAATTAATTACTTTTTCAGAGTAACTTACCCAACACTGATTGGCAGTAGCAAAAATCGTATTAATAAACATCATGTGTTGATGAGGGTGCAAGTATACTGTATAAATAAATATTTTTTGAAGACCTTTCCTAATTCTACATTTTAAAAACAGTCACTAGTTTTTACAAGCACATATTGACTCTTAGAATAATCTTGATTATTTGTTTCTAGGCTACTTAGTGTTTAGTCAACTAGCAAAAGTCACATTTATTCACACATTTAAGACTGGACAAAATGTTAAAAAGGAAAATAACAACTCTAAATTTTTACTTAAACTGCTATATTGCGTTCAATGTACATACAATATTAAACATATATTATTCTTTTTTTAAATAAAAATGATTCCAAAATAAAAGCCCAGCTTTGTTATGCTGTTTTTATATTTTGGTAATAATGCAACACAAGCATTGCAGGATTTACGGCTTTATTTGCATACTGTGTACGACAACCCAATTTTCCGAGTCTGAGAGCCTCCAGCCAGGCTCCACAGAACAGAAGTGTGTGCGCGTGCTTTCGTCTGGGATAAGATCTGTTTATAATGCAATTGCGTATAAAGTTCACCCAAAGACGAAAATTCTGTTATAATTTACTCACCATGTTATCCAAGATAATGCGGCTTCCATTCTTAAGGCAAACAAATGTTTTTTATACCAAAATGTTTAAAAGCTCCAAAGCGCACTTGCAATTAAACAATCCAAATGACTCAAGTGTCTTCAAGTGTTCTCACTCCTTCCATCAGGAAAGAGATACCCGCACCAGCAGACTACGTGACAGCTTCTTTCCCCAAGCAGAATCACATACTGTCATACTATATAGTAGGCAAAAAGCAGTAGGCGAACGAATACTATGTCCGAAACCTCAGTCTTCATAAAACAGTAGGCGAGAAATTCCCGGCTGGTGCACTATTTCTCGAGAGATTTGGACGTGTGTATATTAATGTTGCGTTAGAATACTTACCTATATAGTAAGAGATAACAATATAGTATGTCCGAATCCTCAGTATTCATGAGAAATTCCCGGATGGCTTACTGGTTACGCCCACATTCTGAAGCACCCAGCGACAGCGACTTGGGATACTTCTCTATCCCATGAGCCCACGGGACAGGATAAGTTCACACAGGAATGGCGGAGAACTGCGAGGCAGATGTTATTAAAGCAATAAGCCCCAAGAAGCAGTGGGTTACAGTGCATTTTATAACAGCTAAGGGCTTTGTGGCACGGTGCAAAGCGGAGTGCCTAAAACCCCGTAGCTGTTATAAAATGCACTGTAACCCACTGCTTCGCGGGGCTTATTGATTTTATAAAACGGTTACTCCATATGCTTAGCAAGGTTTCATAAAATAAAGTAAATACAATGATATTTAGGCTATGTGGTGCGGTCAGCCATTATATATCGGGGTATTTTATAACGGCTTAGAACTCCACTCAGCCAATCAGAATCAAGGACCAGAACTTACCATTTTATAACAAATATTACTAGCCAACAACGCTTTTCTTTGCGTTGCAGTCGCATTTGTTAAAGTGCTGTAGTGTAAAGTTAACCTGTAAGATGCTAGATAGTAAAGTACATTTGTGATTTTGCTGTGAAAATGCAGTGTTTTAATATGTCTAGGGACTTAACGTTACATATATGAAAACCACATGCATGTTAAAGACGCTTTTTAATGTCTGTGTAACATGTGACCTGTCATTTTCTCGATAAGCATTGCTCTTATATTATAAATATTAATATAGCATGGTTAATCTCTGGCCCATGTACACTCCAGTGCAGTAGGTGGCGGATATGCACCACAAACGTAATTTGCTTCCCGCCATTAAAAAAGAAAAGATCATCAATACGGCGGACAACGGCCGATCGCATTCATACTACACCCGTTCAGGGAAAACAGTACCTATACCCATTTAGCCCCGTTGATCGCATACTCAATGAGTAGGTACTCAATTTCAGTATGTATGTACTCAACGGCGCAAAATGGGTATGTACTGTTTTCCGTGAATGGATGTAGTATGTATGCGATCAGCCGTTGTCCGCCATATTGATCTTCTTCTCTTTAATGGCAGGGAGCAAATTACGGTTGTGGTGCATATTGTACTGTACTGGAGTGTACATGGCCAGCGATGAATGTGACGTAATAATAAGCGCAACAATTAAAGTTATGAGAGACAGGTGCATTAACATCAGTAACGCTACAACTTTACCTTCCATGACTTTTCCCAACATGTTTGTAATGCCTTCACAAAGGAGATGTTGGGCAGCTGCTCGACGATCTCGCCTTATGAGAGCACTACTGATTTTATTAGGAATATAAGTATTATTGCTTATAAAGTAAGTTTACCCTAGAAATGCATTGCTAGCCCACATCTACACTTGTGCACAATATTATTGATAAGTGCTGACCAATACTTTTTTTTTTTTTCCTGAAA
Source organism: Triplophysa rosa (assembly GCF_024868665.1). NCBI lineage: Eukaryota > Metazoa > Chordata > Actinopteri > Cypriniformes > Nemacheilidae > Triplophysa > Triplophysa rosa. The sequence goes on from NW_026634269.1 coordinate 24,237, forward strand.
ATGAGATATTGTATTAAAATAGGCTACTAAATAATTGTATTGCCATATGCCATCTATGCATTAATACAGACTACAAAAGTGTGAATGCATACGTTTTCAGTGAAAGAATGACATAATGCATGAAGTAATGTAATATGTTTTATTTACAGAAAAGTATAGAATAAACATTAATAAAAATATGTAAATTTGATGTAAGAAAATAAATGAATTTAATAATTATTAATACATAGACAAGTAAACATCACATAAATCAAAGCTTTATTTCAATTTATTGTTGTAACAAACGATCCTGTATCTACAGGCGTTGAAACCCACATCCTTCTGCCATCTCGCAGCGGACCACCATCGCCACCTTTGTGATTTTAACAAGTGTTCTCATCTGTCCCTGTAACAGTCAAACAAGATTCACGTTACCTCTGATTTGTGCTCAATACTGCATTTAAATGTGGAGGTAGTTGCACACGTGTTAACTCGCTGTTTATTCAACTCAAATTTTCCTGAATTCATCATCAGTACTAATGGACAAATAAAATATACATTGTTTAATTACATTACTTCCATGTACCTATGCAAGCTGTGAACAATGTTTTGTACCACATGTTAACAGACGTAAGCTACATTACTGTGATGTGTATTTCATGTTGTGATGTGTTGTGCTTATTTGCAATACTTATCGAGAAAATGACAGGTCACATGTTATACAGACATTAAAAAGCGTCTGTAACATGCGTATGGTTTAAATATATGTCACCAGAGGTGGGTAGTAACGCGCTACATTTACTTCGTTACATTTACCTGAGTAACATTTTGGAAAATATGTACTTTTTAAGTAAAATTAAAAGTGTGTACTTTTACTCTTACTTGATTAAATTTCTAATAGAAAATCTGTACTTTTACTTCGTTACATAACTTACATTGCGTGACGTTCCTTTTTTAAAATATGCTTTTTAAAACGCGTTGTTTATTTCAAGGTTGTCGTCTCTTTTTACGGGCATTCCCGAGTGATTGATTCGTTTGAGTCGATTCTTTTGAAAGCATTAATTGAACAATGGGCAAAACCATTTGAATAGGCTAATGAATCAGTTCAAATTATTTGTTCAGTTCGCAGCACGATCTGAAGCAGGATTACTCACTCCTCGTAGCGCGAAACTTAAAAACACGCAGAACACAAAGAGCGTTGGATGAAGTGGATATTAATCTATATCTATACAATCAAAACTGCAAATGTGTCATATTGTTTGCCAGCAATGATAAATGCTGTTATGGCGTTAATATTAATTTAATGTAGTAGGCCTATATAATCAGATACAAAGTAACTAGCTACTTGAGTAGTTTTTTCATTGCATACTTTTTTACTTTTACTCAAGTAAATTTTAAAATAGTGACTTTTACTTTTACTTGAGTAACAATTTCTCAAGTTACTTGTACTTTTACTTGAGTAAAGATTTTGGCTACTCTACCCACCTCTGCACGTCACGTTAAGTCTACTTCGAAGACGCGTGTGTGCGTGGAGCTCCCCTTTATGCTATACATATTAAAACGCTGCATTTTCACAGCAAAATCAAACATGTACTAAACATCTTACAGGTTAAATTTACGCTACAGCACTTTAACAAATGCGACTGCAACGCCAAGAGAAGCGTTGTTGGCTAGTAATGCTCAAATTTGAAAACACCTGCCTCGCAGTTCTCCGCCATGCTGCTGTTTGAACTTATCAATTCCTGTGGGCTCATGGGATATAGTAGTATCCCAAGTATCTGTCGCTGGGTGCTTCAGAATGTGGGCGTAACCAGTAAGCCATCCGGGAATTTCTCACCTACTCTCTTATGAATACTGAGGTTTGGGACATACTATATTGTTTTCACATACTATATAGTAGGTAAGTAGGCGGTTTCGGACGCCACAGTAGTATACACACGTCCAAATCTCGCGAGAAATAGTGCACCAGGCATAAATTTCTCGCCTACTGTTTTACGAATACTGAGGTTTGGGACATACTACTCTTTTGCCTACTGCTTTTTGCCTACTATATAGTATGACAGTATGCGGTTTGGGACGCGGCAAGTCAGAACAATACATACCAATCACATACACTACGCACATTGTGTGTACATTTGCTTCTGTGTAGTTACATGTAAATTATGTGTCATTCGTTATATTATGGTCTAACACTTGTACAGAAATGTTTACTGTGTAAGTAAATGTGTACAAGACATGTCTACTGTAAAGTATTCAGGAGCTGAGAGAATCTTACAAAGTCTTACAAGGTGAGTTTTGATCAGATAAACAACATGCGCCTGGTGAAATTTTAGAATTTTAAAGTTTTACTTAATTAATATTGCATATAGGAATTTATAGTCTGTTATATTTGACCTGTGCTTCTCTCTCCTTTATTTTAAATGTGTGATCTCACTGTGTGTGTGTGTGTGTGTGCGTGCGTGCGTGCGTGCGCGTGCGTCCGCGTGCGTCCGTGTGTGTGTTTCTGTGTGTTAGTACGTGTGCATATTGTGTGTGTGGAGTGTTTTGTATGTGGGTATGTCTGTCTTCTTTGTTTTCACCTTTTTCTTGTTTTTGTAGGTACAACTTTAATTGGTTTGCTTGTAGTCAATATGTCTTATGTACAGCTGCTTTGTAACAATGAAAATTGTAAAAAGCGCTATATAAATAAAGTTGAGTTGAGTTAAAATGATTATTTTGACATAACGTTAGACTGTATTAAATGATCCTAATATGTTTTTGAGATGATGTGTCTTAAACTGTTGGAACTCCACTCTGGTCTTGGGTTCCTTGGTGGGAATAATTTCAATGTATGAAACTAAAGAAATAAAGAGTCATAATTAGTTTGTGAATCTAATGTAAACTCACACTCGCGTTAAATGCACAAATTTCTTCTGTTATATTTTATGCTAATGCAGGTAAAGTTTCATTCAGATTTGTACCTTTGTCAGATATCTTTTCAATCTCTTCTTTACAGACATCCTCCACCTTTTCTTTCAGTTGAGTGACAGATTTCCCCACATCATCAAACAAGAGAAGAGAACTGACAGTGATGCTGTCTGTAGATCAGGAGATTCAGAGAGGGACTGAAAACTCTAAACAGAACAGAACAGAATTTCATCCACTTCACAGCACCCACTACTTCTTCCACCACAAACATACACAACACTAGAGTACAATCTGATGTGTGTTTGTTTATTTTAGCACTAACAGACCTTTGGAAGTCTGCGTTTTTAATCATGCATATTAATTAACTGCGCTAAAGTCTTTTTGATGCAACAAAATCAAGCATTTCAGTAAAAAAAAAACGTAACATTTACAGTGAATTTTCTTTTACAGAGACCTGTTAAGTGTTTTGACTTCACAGACTTTGGTTGGTTTTCAGATCACAGGATGAGGAGGACTGAGAAGGAGCTGATGTTGTGTGTATCATTGGTATCCCCCCAGAAAATCATCAACAACAGACTTTCTTTGCTAGAGCGGCCATATTGAGTGTCGCAAGGATGACGTATTTTTCTAGGCCAATCTGGAAGTTAGCGCCACACTGGTTCTCTCAACCAAAAGCTTCTGGATTTTTCCCATAGACTTTTGGAAGATCGTAGTAAATAAGCTCTGTGATAAACATACATTTGTGACACTTACACGTTTTGAACACAACATTTATTATTATTAAATCCTAAATAGTATCGCCAGAAGTAAGAAGCTACCACGAAGCTATAAACAGACTACACCCCAGTTGCTCAAAAACCAAGCCTCTGAAAACTCTTTCAAACCATTAAAAACATCTGATGATAAGAATTTAAAATGAAAAAAGACAAAAATTATATTTGTTTTAAGCAATTTGTAAAGCAACAGTTGTTTTTAAGACACGTAAAAGCTTTTAAAAATCACGAGCAGGTTATAACTGGTGTGTTTTAGGTTGTAGAACAAAACGTGAAACTATTTAGAGGTTTTGTTAACCACAGACCTTATTTCAGACTTTTCCCCAAAAACCCATTCAAAAGACAACTGGGCAATGGAACCAGAGGTGCTAACTCATGTTTTATCAGTTTTATAATTTTATAAAGTATGTCAGTGTTTTTTTATTATATCATACTGTATAATAAGTCAAGTGTTGTGTTACCTGTAGGAAACTGATGTGATGTTCTGTGTGTGAGAGCTGCTCCATCTCATCATGTCCCCTCCTCAGATCATCAATCTCCTGCTCCAGTTCCTTCAAGAGTCCTTCAGCTCGACTCACTGCAGTCTTTTCCTGATCTCTGATCAGCTGTATCACCTCAGAGCATCTTCTCTCAATGGAGCGGATCAGTTCAGTTAAGATCCTCTCAGTGTCCTCCACTGCTGTTACCACACACACACGCATGCACGCACGCACACGCACACGCACACACACACACACACACGCACAGTGAAACAGCAGCAGCATTTATGTTTCTCTATTACTCAAAACTCACCTTGTGTGTCTTCACAGCCTCTCTGAGATCCTGAAGCTCCTTTCGTAAAGGCGTGAAATACGATTTTCTGACATTTTAGTTACTGCACAAATTCAACAGCTCAAAGTTTTGGTGTCCCTTTATCTAAAAAATTGTTTCCTGGTTCAGTGTTTGAGAAACGCGCGTAAGGACGCGTTCACATTCTAAATGTCCACTAGGTGGAGCAAACACCGAAACTCTCTTTCAAAAGGTAGTGTTAAATAGTTATGAGTTACTTAAAGGTCTCCTCAGATGAGCACTTTCAACAAGTTGGTATGATTTATTAGGGTTATTTATTCATGAAATGTCTGGAACATATTTTGCTTAAAAACAGTCAATGGCTGTGTAAACAAAAGCCTTCTTGCCTCGTCAAAAACAGCTATGCTCAAAGCAACCCGTTTTGGTGCATGTCTCTTTAACTGATAATGAGTTACAGCGAACCCCACCCCCCTTCTGTCCGGCGTGTCAACACAATGGTTTAGCTAAACACGCAATGGTTTAGCTAAACACGCAATGGTTTAGCTAAACACGCAATGGTTTAGCTAAACACGCAATGGTTTAGCTCAGGGCTAGTCAACTGGCGGCCCGAGGGCCAAATGCGGCCTGCCAATCATCCGTATCTGGCCCGCCTTAACATTTCAAATAAGTGGAGAGACTTTAAGAGCGGTGTGCTTTAAGAAATGCACGTCCTGAGATGCCAAAGCTCTGCTACATTCAATACAAAAGTAATTCCCGCGGCTCATAACGACAAACTGACGTCTTACAAAGCGATTTAATCGCTCTGTCCAAAAAACGTAATGTTATTTGCAATTTTATAATCGGCAATCCACAGCAGTCATTTTGCGCACTGGTCGCTATCCAAAACGCGTCTTGTGCCCTTGAAAGTACCTGCAGGAAGGGTACACCACGTGAACGGTTGTCTCAGATAAGGGAAAACTGTAACTGTGTTGTTTTTATTGCAGCATTCATTACCTGTGTACGATTGAAACGGCAAAATTTACGAAAAACTGCTGTTCATCTCCCTCCAGAACTCGCACTACAAAGGATCTTCCCTTCTAAGTGTGCGGGGCACATGAATGCGATTGGTATTTCACCCGAAGATGCGACGATAACATTCAGTTATTTATATATTGGATATATTGGACCTAAATGCATATATTGGACCTAAATGCATAGTTTTCAAAATATGATGCTGCATTTGCTTATGTCATTTTCAAAATATTGTAATATTGCAGTATATTACCACAATGTATTATTTTATATAATTTAAAATGCATATTAAAGTATAAATATAGCATATTTGCAGTTAGGCAGTTAGGCATAAATAGTTGCAAAAGATGGGGGAGCAAAGATGCTACAAAGCACCTATAGTCATTCAGGTCAATTTACGCAATCATTGCTATTTTGCTGTTCGACGTGATGTAACATTACAGTTTTTTTGTTGAAGGAAGAGCTGGAGTGCGAGAAGCTCTGCCCCCTTTTTTTGAGTGTGGAAAACATGTTAGCTCACGATTGAAAATACAGCCTTTTGAGATTTTCATTATTTAATTTTCCCATTTTAAACAATATATAGAAAAAGGTAATAATGAACGGAATTACCCTGACTGCAGTTGTGCTGATCACTGTTGCTCAGGATTGGAATAGAAGTGCATTAATGGTGCAGTGAACTGGCCGTTTTTATTGTTTTATACTACTGTCTGATGTCTACTTATGACGTTCATGTGGTATTTACATTTGAAAACATCAAAATCAAAAAGTAATAGGCTATTTTCTACCCTGGTTTTGAGGCCGGCTGGAGAAACGCTCGGTTTTTAAGGGCGGGCCGCATAGAAGACTTGGAAGTGAATGCCCACTGCTATGATTAGATAGCAGCTTGCGTAGTTGACTTAGTTGGAGCCTTCTGTGAATTTGGTTAGACACGTAACATTACGTAACGTGATTTTACTCAAATTTATAGACTTATTTCAAATGTTATAGTTCCCTTTCTGTCGGTCTCTCGACGTTGTGTCGAGCCGACAGATGGGGTTTGCTCTTGAGAACCTATCAACTCCGACTAGTTTAGAAAAGGCCAATGAAATTGGCGAATGAAATTTGCATGCCGGACTCTGCCCCCGGATATCCGGGTATAAAAGGGAGACGGCGTGCATCATTCATTCACCTTTTGTTCTTCGGAGCCTTCACACATGATTGACTTTGAGACTTCAACTCTACGCCGAATTACTGCTGGAATCTTACGACGTGGTGCAGTGGACTGTCCCTTCCTGCAGCCACTTCCCCTGGGCGTCTCGGCAGTTACAGAAGTGTTTGAGTTTTTTCTCTAAAAGAGCAAATTTCTCCAGCGTGGCATGTCCCGCTGTTCTCCTGGGTGCAATACACTCATCGAGGAGGGGGATGGACACGAGGTCTGCTTCCAGTACGCTGGGGCAACCCTTGTGGATACGTCCTGCCCGCACTGCGGGTGGTTGACGATTCAGACGTTGTATCACGGGTGGCTGTGTTCCCACGGGACTCAGCCACCACCTCGTCTGCTTCCCGTTCCGTTACAGCAGTGGCTGCGGCCCTGCCGTCCGCTACAGCGAGCAGCGATATGAGGTGATATGAGGATTACTGTGAGCGCTAATCCATCAGCCACCAGCTCGCGGACCGTTCGCACCTCGTCTCGCTTGTCTGACCGGTCCCCATGAGACGGTCCCACCGTCTTGTTACTCAACCACGTATTCGGAAACGGTGCGTGATGATGAGATGTCCGTTGCAGCATCGGAGGGTGACTTACTGGGATCTGACGCCGACGATTCCTCGGAGCTCCCTCCCTCGGGCGGTTGAGTCCAGGAAGAAGCGGATGTCAAAATGTCAGCCATGCTTTCCCGGGCCGCCGGCATTGGGTTGCAGTGCACCGCACTGCCTCTCCCAACATTCACGGCTGGATACATGGTACGTTTTAGAGCGGCTCCAAGCCGCACTCACCCCAGTGCCGTGTTTTTCCGGAATTGCATGAGGAACTTAGTACAACCTGGAACGCCCCCTTCGGCGCGTGCACGTCAACTAGTTCCATCGCCCTTTCTTCCCTCGATGGTGGGGCAGCTAGAGGATACGTCGATGTCCCCCAGGGGCTCGACCTAGACTCCCGTCCAAAGCATGTAGGTTTTTTCGGCATCTTAGTTGTCGAGAGCTTACTTTGCTGCGGGCCAAGCTGTCCCCTCTCTCCACGCTATGGCCATCCTGCAGGTCCATCAGGCCAAGGCATCGAGAGAGCTCTACGAGGGTAAAACTGACCCAGCGCTTATGCAGGAACTCCGCGCCGTCACCGACCTCGCTCTACGGGCGACCAAGGAGACCGCACGGGCCCTGGGTCGGGCGATGTCCACACTTGTGGTCCAGGAGAGACACCTCTGGCTGAACCTTGCACAGATGAGTAATGCCGAGAAAGTCCGCTTTCTCAGCCGCTCTCACCCTCTACACGACGGTGTTCGGCAACTCAACGTTGCGGCGAGACCCAATGTCGAGGATAATCATCAGCCTAAGCACTCTCAATCGACGGTGCGTTGTGCTACATCATCGCCAGGCAGGTAAAACAGCAGAGCCGATCTCCTCTCCGGGGGCCCCCCCATGGTGAGGGATCCGCACTGCCAGCCATCGAACCACCCCCGGGAGGTCGATGAAGCAGAACGTACCCCTAGCCTCCCTGTCTCGGTCCCTGTGAGCCTGTCAAGAGCTTCCCAAACCGTCACGGTGACTACGGGATACGATCCGTCTCGGCTACGCGATCCAACTCCCCAGACGCCCGCCTAAGTTATGGGGCATCCTCTCAAACCTCAGTCAGAGGCAAGGATGCTCCCGTGCTTCGGGCCGAGGTCGCCACCCCTCTGGAGGGGAAGCGATCGTGCTCGTCCCTCTAGCCGAGATGTTCAACGGGTTTACAGCCCGTACTTCATCGTCCCCAAAAAAGCGGGGGTCGCTAGATCTGCGTACCCTGACCAGGCACCTACTCAAGCTGCCGTTCAGGATGCTCACGCAGAAGCGCATCCTGACATCTATCAGATGTGAAGATTGGTTCATGGCAATCGACCTGAAGGACACTTACTCTCATGTCTCGAATTCCCTCGTCATCGCCCGTTCCTACGGTTCGCTTTCGAGGGTCAGGCATATCAGTACAGAGTCCTCCCTTTCGGTCTATCCCTGTCCCCACGAGTCTTCACGAAGATCGTGGAAGCCACCCTCACTCCCCTCAGGGAGAGACGTGTGCAGGTACTAAACTATCTCGATGACTGGCTCATTTTGACACACTCGCGAGATCTGTTATGTACACACAGGGACCTAGTGCTTCGGCACCTTGATCGATTGGGACTACAGGTCAACCGAGAAAAGAGCGAGCTCTCCCCTGTGCAGAGCATCCTCTCTCTTCGTATGGAACTCAACTCTGTCTCCATGACAGCGCGACTGACTACAGAGCGCGCTCAGTCAGTGTTGAACTGCCTGGAACAATTCAAGCAGTCAGCGGTCCCCCTGAAACAATTTCAGAGGCTCCTGGGCACATGGAATCCCCGAGGCACGTCATGGTGACGACAGACGCCTCCCTGCAGGGTTGCGGTGCCGTGTGCAACGGGCACGCAGTGTCGGGGCGATGGACGGGCCCCCGCCTGCGCGGGCATATCAATTGCCTAGAGTTGAGACCTGCACTGAAGGGGCTACAACCTCTCATGCAGGACAAGCACGTGCTGGTCCGGCCGGACAGCACAACTCCCATAGCGTATATCAACCACCAGGGTGGCGTTCGCTCACGGCAGCTAAAACGACTCGCCCGACGCCTCCTCCTGTGGAGTCTGCAGGTGATCAGCTCCCTGCGAGCCACACATATCCCAGGCGACCTGAACCAGACAGCCGATGCGCTCTCTTGTCAGTTGACGCCTTGCGGAGAGTGGTGACTCCACCCCCGAGCAGTCCAGCTCATTGGGTACAGTCGGGCGGGCTCAGGTAGAGCTGTTCGCCTCCCTGGACACCACCCATTGCCTGCTAGGGTACTCCCCATCCGAGGCCCCCCTCGGCACGGATGCTCTAGCGCACAGCTGGCCGTGGGATAAGCGGAAGTACGCCTTCCCCCCAGTGAGCCTCATTGCACAGACCCTGTGCAAGGTCAGGGAAGAGGAGCATCAAGTGTACTAGTTGCGCCATACTGGCCCAACCGGACTTGGTTCTCGGAGCTAATGCTCTTGACGTCAGCCCGATTCCCCTGACGAAGGACCTGCTTTCCCAGGGGAAAGGCATGTTATGGCATCCCAGGCCAGACCTCTGGAACCTCCATGTCTGGCCCCTGGATGGGACGAGGAGATCCTGAGTGACCTAACTCCTGCAGCGGTTAAAACTATCACTCAGGCTAGGGCCCTGGCCACTAGGCGAATATATGCCTATAATTGGTGCCTCTTCTCATTCTGGTGCTCTTCTCGAAGAGAAGACCCACGGAGTTGCTCGATCAGGAACGTGCTGTCCTTCCAGAGACTCGAGAAAAATCTCTCCCTTTCCACACTGAATGTGTATGTAGCCGCCATTGCCGCACAACCTGATCATTTGGTTCCTAAGGGGCGCGGGAAGGCTACCGCTTCAACCGCGCTCCGTACCCTCTTCCGACCTTGATGCGGTCCTGGAGCCCATCGGAGATGCCGCTCTTTCTCACCTTATGATGAAGACTGCTCTCCGGATGGCGCTCAAGAGGGTAGCGGACCTACAAGCATTCTCCGTGTCCACCGGGGAGGAAGACCCAACCCCATCCTTGTTGTGTCCAGTATGCGCATTGCACCTCTACTTGGACCGCACGCAGAGCCGCAGGAGCTCTGAGCAGCTCTTTGTCTGTTTTGGAGATCAGCAGAAGGGGAGGGCTGTCTCAAACAGAGATTGGCGCACTGGATCATGGACACTACGCCGTACCGGTCCTAAGATCGTCCGTGCCCACTGGCAGTGAGAGCTCACTCCACACGGAGTATAGCCTCCTCGTGGCCACTGGCTCAGGGAGCCTCTCTGGCAGACATCTGCAGAGTTGGGGGTTGGGCTACACCCAACACCTTCGCGAGGGTCTACAGCCTCCGCGTAAAATCGGTATCAGCTCGAGTCTTGCAGGGCATCAGGTAAGACTGGCGGCCAGTAGGGCATATGCCTGCGAAATCACCTTCCCCCATCCTAGGTGGGTCAGCGTGCTATTTTTTGCCCCCCTTCTTTCCCCACTGGGTGAAGAACAGGCACTCCATCCATCACTAAGCAAGCACCTCCTGCGGGCGGGCTGGGCAGAGCAGCCCTGCCCCTTAGGACGGGTACCAACTGAGTTATCCACAACATAGCTCTAACCGGACCTAGTGCTACCGTACGTTGTAACCCCCCAGCAGGGTGGTTCCATCTGATGTATCCTCATGATTGGTTCCCAGCTTGGCAACCCATGACCTTCCCTAGGTGGACCTCCACCTTGCGGTTAACTCCTTCAGTCCGCACATTTTCCCATGAGTTGTCCCCTAAACGGCAAGACCATGTTGGTATCTCCACTAAAGCTCCTCCCTACGGTAGGAAGTGGTCTCTGTAGCGCATCCCCCGTTGAGGAAGTAGCGCTTACCCAGTGGCCTTACGATACCGGGCGGCTTCTCGCTGTTAGAGAAACAAGTCCGCCGCCTGTGAGGGCTGAAGGCAGGGGCCTTCCCACCTTCAAAAGAAGCTCTGGGACCCCCTACCTATCCACTGGTAGGTTACAATTTCGCGGTAGCGCTCACGACTGACATGCCCAGGCCAGTCACTGTCGCTTCACTAGAGATTGTGACAGGGCACAGCGTCGTGGCGTTTTCCATGGGAACCCCATCTGTCGGCTCGACACAACGTCGAGAGACCGACAGAAAGGGAATGTCTCGGTTACGGATGTAACCTCAGTTCCTTGATGGGGGGAACGAGACATTGTGTCCCTTATGCCACAACGCGTGCTGCCCACTACAGCCGTCGTGAGAGGTCTCAGGCTCCTCAGAACAAAGGTGAATGAATGAAGCATGCCATCTCCCTTTTATACCCAGATATCCGGGGGCGGAATCCAGCATGCGAATTTCATTCGCCAATTTCATTGGCCTTTTCTAATCTATTCAGAGTTGATAAGTTCTCAAGAGCGAACCCCATCTGTCAGCTCGACACAACGTCTCGTTCCCTCCATCAGGGAACTGAGGTTACATCCGTCACCGAGACGTTTTCATGATAAATAAACAAACGGTAGACTCCCGGCCAAAATGACCCAGCACCAGAAATAATATCAAAACACTTCAAAACAGCCTCCATTATTCGCAAACGGTGGATAAAACCTTGAAAAATGATATATGAGTCCGCCAAATCACAGAGATGCCGATTACATTTATTACAAATGACTAGAGGTCCCCGGGTAATACTGTCAGGGCATATCAAGCGATCTCTAACAAAGCAACAGTGACGCATAGTACAAATATGTTTTACTCACATAAGATTGCTGTGCCATTCCTATCGGATCCAATATTGATGGCACAGCACTGCTTTTTAATTTGAGTCTCTCCGCAAAGACTTGTTCAAGGAATCCGCGTTGAAATGAAGCGAACAAACGCTCAATTTTTTCCCCACGTGAGCTGGAACATCTTTAAAAATGAATTTCAACCACGCATTACTACTGTCGGAATCCGAAGGAAGGTTATGCAGCGACTGTGTTCTTCCACAACCAGGCACTGCACAATATTTTGCGATCTTTAACGGCATGATGCTTACACTCGCAGCTTGTGTTCAGTACTGTCATGCGCGAACCAGTGGGCAGGGCTCGAGAAGTAGGCGTTGATATTCTTCTGTGGAATGACGTCATAGATAGGTACATTCTAGGACCTGCCGTTCGCTGAGCCTCGTGTCAATAACAGTTGTTATTTCAGTAACAAGGGCGTTTTCATGTCTGACACTTACAGGATGTTCGCTTGGATACGATTCCCTCTTATATAACAAAAGCTCGGGTTAAAATTGTGGTCCTAGTTCACTGCACCTTTAATGCATTTATAGCTAAATTAGTATGAATAAAACAAGATGCAGTGTTTACTTTGAACGCATTATACTTTTATTTTGGTAAACATAACATAATACAATACAACATAAAATTAGATGTAAAGAAATTGATTTGTGGCCATTAGCGGGAATGAAGTTGTCAGAATAATAAACACACCTCTGAAACGCCAGTAGTTAAACAAACAAACAAACACACATGTAACATTAACACACGATCGTTGATATCTTGAGTCTGGCCAATCATGACATAACTGTGTCAAAGCTCGCGCAATAGGCATGCAAATTAAAGAAGTCTGTAATCCCAAATGTCATCAAAGAACTCTGCAAGTGACAGACAACATTGAAGCACTATACAGTAACATGAAAAATACAGTTTTGTCCTTCAAAATTCCATTCAGGCCACATTAATTGTCATTGCATAAAAAACAACGAACTTAGTTAGCAATACGGTGCACCCACAATTAAAGGTGCAGTTTGTAAAAAAATTGCTGTAAACTATCCAAAAAACACTAAGCTAGTGTTATATATTTTGTTCAGCTGAGTACTTACAATATCTCAAATGTTTCCAACTACTTGTAAATCGTGAGAAAATCGCCATTCTGAACAGTGACACGGGGCTGTGCAGTCGCCTGTCAATGGCGTCATATCCGCGTTCCCCTTTGTTACTGCCTTTACTGACGTAGAAACGTCGTGGACAAATGCGGAAGTAGTGTCTAGCATCTAGCAAGCCACTAACTTGTTTCGAGCAGTCACTTATTTATGGACCACAATTATTCGCAACAATTCTAAAACTTTATTTTTACTTGATCCGCTAGCATGATTTCTCGTTCCCGTCTGATTGATGGCCATCAGCGGTGGAGTTGAAGACAACAGATCCCATCATTCCATGCTCCTTCACAGCGTCATCTAGCTACGGCATTGTTGTTGTTTTGATCGTGCACCCTCTAGCGGCGGTTTTTCAGACTGCACCTTTAACAGCACAAAAGCAGTAGGTGTGACTATGACACAATAAATATTACACACTACACACAATGCAATAACTTTGGCAGCTGAAGTGAGGTATTACATGTAAAACCATTGCACATTTGTTATTGCAATTGCCCTATATACAAGTGCAAATGAGGTTTGTGCATGTGCTATTGGAAAAGTAGCCTACTTAAACCTTAAACATCACACACAATTAAAAGGTAAAATAGAATATTCTGCTATTTTCCAATTGTTTACCTCAATCTAAGGGATCACTGAACCTGAACTCTTCTTCTCTGTCCTTCAGAGCAGTGGTCCTGTAGAGAACACAAGTCGTGGCCTAATGGTTAGAGAGTCGGACTCGTGACCAGAAGGTTGCCGGTTCCATTCCCAGGGCTGGCGGGTAACGCCCTTGAGCACCTTACCCCTACTTGCTCCCCGGGCGCTGCGGTGATAGCTGCCCTCTGCTCCGGGTGTACGTGTGTTCACGACTTGCTGTGCGTATGTTCACTACTCTCTGCATGGGTTAAATGCAGAGGTCACATTTCGGGTATGGGTCACCATATTTTCACTTTCACAACTATATACTGCCCTCTATGTCTGGAGGTGACATAGTGTGCATGTGTTGAATGTGTCCATCCAAGCTGTATAGAGGGTATGCATTGACGTCACTTTCCCACGTGAACACGCCGGGACACACTCCCTTGAGTGGTAAAACTAAGGCAAAATGGCTGCATTCAATAGGAGGAACAAAAAACCGGGACTAAACATGCAATTATTTGCTGAAACTACAAGCAGCTGGACTCGACGGTGATCCTTACGACTACCTTATGAATTACAAAGGAATCAGGTGTTCTTAGACACTCAAATGTTGCGCGGAATTGCGTTTAATGATATTGTAACCATTCATTTGCCCAGTGTTTTACCACTCAAGCAGGCGCATTCCGGCGTGTTCACGTGGCAAAAGTGACGACACGTGCATACCCTCTATTAGAATTTGAATGTTGGTTCAATGTAACTCAATTAGGTTTTAACAACTTTCCCTTGTTTTATGTTACATAAACATAATTGCAGTAGGTTACACCAACAAAATTAATTTTATGGGTAGAATCAGGTAGAAATAGCTCTTTTAGTCAACAACTGCACATGTTCATGTGTTTGGCCACGCCCCCTACATTATGAGGACATGTTGATGTCCTTGTAATTCAAAACGTAAAATAAACATACTAAAAAAATTTTTATTGAAAATGTAGAAGTGCAGAAACTTTTTAATAGACCAATTTGGAGTTGACGTCACGGTTATGTCACTGCCAGCTGCGCGTACTGGTGGCAGAAAAACAGTGGAAACACAGCAGCAATGAATGATACATAGGAGACAATTCCTTCAAAAATGTGTTTTTGTGTTAATGAATGTCAGAATAGGAATGGCAAACATTATGGTGTTATTTCCTATGGAATACAGTCGTTGAATATGACATTTTAAACTAAACAAGCCATTAAACGAACAGGCTGGACTCAAGAAATCATCCGGAATACTCGTTTCTCTGTGTTTATTTTATTTCAGGTAAGGTTTTCTATACTGTTTATCACACACAAATGCAAAATAAATTATGTAACATTAGTTAAGAACGATAATTTAGATGCTTTCTGCCACCAGTTCGGCTCCGCTCACAGAATCGCGTCACACACCGCAAAAAAATGGTCTATGATTCTTAGGGTTAGGGGATAGAATATACAGTTTGTGCACAATAAAATACATTACGTCTATGGAAGGTCCCTGTAAACCATGTGGAGGAAATTTTTATTTTAATGCTTTTGCAAACTTGTGACATACAAACTAATGTAAGAATATGTTTTCATTTCTTCTGTTGACACAGGTGTGAGATTGTTAGCGAGTTCTAGGAGTGTTTCACTGATTTATCTTTCTGAATGTAGCAGAACAGAGGCCTATGTGAAGGTTTTGGTAAAACAAACTCTTCCAGAATGAATGATATCTTGTGTTATTAGGAAGGGAAGATGTGCACGGCCTTGGAGCTGTGGATAAGACTGAAACATAGCATGGGAAAATGTAAAATGAGACTTGATTGGTAGGGAAGAGAGCAGTAGGGGTATAAAAATGGTACACAGATAACAGAGAGTGTTCCACTCTCTGCAGACTGATGATTGTCACTCTGTTTTGAGCAGTGGTGTAAAGTATTGGAGTAAATGTACTTAGTTACTTTACTTAAGTATCTTTTTGGCTACTTTGTAGTTGTACTGAGTATTAAAGATATTAGCAACTTTTACTCTCTACTTAACTACATTTTTGAACAAGTATATGTACTCTTTACTCCAATACATTTGTAATGACTAATGCAATTACACATTACATTTTGCATGCCACCTATCTTATAATTAATATCGCCATTTACAGGGCAATGAAGGTACTACAATCTTGTGGATTTTGCCATAACTTACAAAAACTTGTCAACATGGCTTCTTTATATGAATATGAGTGCAGTATCAGGTAGATGTCAATCGCTGGCGGTTTATACACGGTTAGCCCTTACCCGCTATTTCTACAGTAATATATTGGCAACACTGTTGCCAGCTAGTTACTGTAGGTCACACATCTACAAAAGCTCTTATTTTTAAAACTAACTCTTCCTAAATGTGCTCTAAACATGTTTGCTCAAAATTTGACCATGTGGTGGGACTATTGCCATGAAGTGATGTAAACCAGTAAAAAGAATGTATAGTATTTCAATTTTCAAAAGTGCTCTCACACTATATAGACAAAATATTAACCTATAGAATGAGTCGGACACAGAGAAATGAACAATTCACATATGAATCTCAACAATGGTGACAATCAACTGAACAGCTTCATGCTGCAATGCATGCTGGGTACATAGTACAAAACTCATTCATGATTGTTTGTCACCATTGATGAGGTTTGTATGTCAAGTGTCTAACTGTGTCTCAATTGCAAAGAAAGATTTTCTGACAGAGATCTTTCCATTATAACATGTAATCACTTTACCAAACATATCTTAATAAATCTTAAATGCTATATTATTATTATTTAATGATTGAATTCTTTCAGATGTATCTTCAGTTACTAAGCAAACATAAAGTTGCGGTTCCTGTAAAGTCCCTTTCAGTGTTATTGTATAAGTGTACATTTTAAAGCTACAAGAAAGTCAAAGAGTCCAACCAAAGCAAACACTGATCGCCATAATGGTGACTTAAAACATAATTGAACCACTATGAACTAGAGTTAAATCTCAATAAGATCTTACACAGATGACAGAAATAAAGTGAAAGTGGTGTCTGTAATATGTGAAGATGTTATTGATGTTTGTGTTTAATTCTCCTCTGGTGAAATCTTGACAGATTTATTGTGTTCATCTGTTATTTACACTTGTTCATCTAAGACTGTGTGACTTAAGTGCGTTAATAGATTCTTTAATAATGTATCTTCAAACAGCCATTGCAGTAGTTTACTGTAAAACACCTACAGTAACTAGCAGGCAACAGTGTTGCCAATATATTACTGTAGAAATGGCAGGTAAGGGCTAACAGTGTATGTGAAATGAGGACATGACTGCAGCTGGCGATGAGGCCCAAACCAGCATGTCCAGTGCAAAAAGGCTTTGACTTTTTAATTCTACTTAACATTATTTTATTTATCTGTTATATTGAAGAGACCTTTTTGAAGGACTTTGGTTTACTTATGAGCACTTGAGCTTAAATGAGACTTAGGGTGTTTGTAATGACGTAGGTTATGGTGTCGACCATGATTTGTTGCAATTTTGAGGTGTTCAGTCTTATTATGATTTAAGAAAATAAATGCGATTGCTCACCTCACAAATCAACTGTTTCTAGTTTTTCACTGCTGTGTCTCTTAAGTGTTGAGGACTAGTGCTGCTTTGAGCCTACATTCAGTATGAGTAAAATACTCAAGTACTGTTAAAATCAGATACTCAAAGACTTTTACTCAAGTCGTTTTGGAATTGGTGACTTGTAACTTGTAATGGAGTAATTTTCACTGCAAGGTATCTGTACTTTTACTTAAGTATGGTTTTCAGGTACTCTTTACACCTCTGGTTTTGAGTTGATCCTGCTTGCAAGCAAATAAATATTTTCAAAGACAAATCTTGGTCTCATCTCTCAGAAAAGTTTCCACAACAATTTGGTGTCAGAAGTGCAGATCCCTTGACTGGAATTCCTGGACCTCGGGACGGACGGTGATTGATCATCTTGGACCCAGGGTCCAACCCCTACCCCGTTTAGCCTCCAGGGACAAGGGGCCGTCCGCTCTCCGGTGGACTGGGGAGAACAGCATCGGGATTCAAAAGAACTCACGGGGACAATCTGAGTGGGAACCAAGGTAAATAAATTCCCTTTGCAAATTAGAAGAAAATATCCCATTCTGTCATATGTACGAGGGAACCGTGCTGACAGGGTCAAGACGAGAGATTGGCTATCCTCTGAGATCCCGTGTGTGTTCATTCTGAGGTTTTGAGACACACAATTTGGTCAAGAGTGCGTAGGCAGATCTGATTGGCAGTGAGCTGCGGTTTTGACTGAAAGAGTTGTCTAACTGTGAGTGCGTCCTATAGCTGAGACAAATTGCGCACGAGTGCAGACGCTTCCTAAGAGGTGACAGAATGGGTTTTGTTTGGTACTTTTCAGGGTTTCTTACATTTTCTCCCTTGCAGTTAGAATTGTATTTGATGGTACTTCAATTTTAATTATCCAATTTAATTGAATTTGAGCTTTGATCAAAACAATCAGATTGCACTCTTTAAAGTGTTTAGGATTAACTCTCAAATTTTTGTATTTCAGTTATTCATTTAATGATTTAACTGACTTTACTTTACTATGACTCCATAGCGCCCCCTACCTACGGGCCATGTCATAGACCTTAGTGTGGAGACAGTTCACCGCCGAACAAGGAAACCCTCCTTCTCTATCCTAATCTCTCTCTCTCTTCACTTATGTGGTTTTGTTTTTCTTCTTACTATCAGAGACTGAACCTGTCTGAACATCAGTAAAATTCTTGGTAATTATGTTGATGAACCGAATAGCCTAAGTCACAGTATGACCCCCTAGGTAACACTCTTCAGCAACATTATTCATAGTTTTTCTTGTGTTCACCCACACCACTTATCCGCCCCCGCCTTCACGGCTAGGATAATGAGCATTTAGTTTGCGTCACTAACTGACCAACTCAGTTAAACATGCAACACATAGCAAACATATTTAGCTCAGCAGATCTGTACGGACTTGCATCTTGCTCTTTGTGCCTTTCTCTCTTCCCCTGTGTCTCAATATGTCCACACCATCCAGTCCTGTCACCTGCTAGACCAGATAGAGACCAGGCAAAGCACTGCGATGGACACCTGCCTGGGACCAACATCTGCACACGGCAACTGCGCTGAGAGCAGTTGGTCGGATGACCTAAACTGGCGAAGGGACCACGATCTAAACCAGAGCTACAACTACAGAGAGCCAACAAACTTATCTGAAGGTCACAGCCAGGATCTGTGGCTGTGACCACGACCAGATCGTCCTACTAGAGCCAGGAGCATGTGCAGAACCGCCTAGACCAGCTGGACCTACGAATGACAGCGGATGAAGAGGACCAGGAGCTACAGGAGGAGATGAAAGCTACAATAGTCCTTTGCAACACAGACTGAGCGAAGAGAGCAATTGGAGCAGACACCAGAGAGGAGCTGGTAGGAAAACTCCAACATGCAGAAGCTCTCTTCATAATGGCCCCGGCAGACAGCAATACAATGCCATGGCCAAGGCCTATAAAGGTCATCTGCAAGCAGTCCACGCTGAAGTACAAGCCAGGACTCAGCAATGGAACCAAAAGGAACTGAACTTAGCTTGCAGACTACAAGGTGAACAGACAGGAGAATGCAACAGAATCTCTCCTGTCCAGCCCCCCAGCTAAAAGCCCAAAGCTGCGAAAAGGGGTGAAAGCCCACTGTTCACACCTTACTAGCCAGCAAACACAGAGGGGTGGGGCAGGAACCATTCAAAAGAACCTGCAGACACATACTGTACCCTGCGTGTCCCCACAGACCCCAGCAAGCTGGCCAGAAACATGACAGCTGTCACCCTGAACACTGCAGGAGGCCACAACAAACTCCTACCTGCAAAACATTGACTCTTAGGCAGGAACACTGCCCAGTGTGACCATACAAGACAGATCACCTGCGTAGGATCACCTCCAGGATAGAGGACCAAAGCATCCTATGCCAGCAGTTAGAAACTGTCAAAGCGGATTACAGCAGCAACAACACCTCTGCCACAGCCAGCATCCGAGCCTACATGAGAGGACGGAACAGGCCGAAAGGGAAGAAGACTTCAACGCAAAACTCTCCTGCCTCAGAAATCCGCATCACACTGTGAGTCATCACCTAAGCACTACGGCCTTCTTCCGCCAAGATCACCTGATATCTGCGGAACTCAGCCCATAAGACCTACAGAGAACATAGCGCTGCCTCCATAAAGACTGTTTAAATCTTGCCTATCTCTGCACATCACAAAGAAATGACTCTGGAGGGTGCACCACAGCAGCAGATCTTCAGCAGAGACTCAGCAGATGTTACAGCCTGCCGGGAACAGCCAAGCACCAGACAGGATGCCCTGAGACAACATGGAGCTGACCACTTTCGTCGGACATGAAAGACGGCGCCCCGTGGAAACCCAGCTGGCAACCTAGGAGCCACTGACCTGTTCCAGCCCAACAGTCATCAAGGAATTCATCTCAACACCATGGACGACACCTGTCCAGAGAGCAAAACCATGCAAATACGTCTGAACCAGCAGAGATCCTGAGTGTAGCGAGGAAGGCGGGGCGAGAGCCGTGGGGCGGGTAAGGCGGGGCCGGCGGCGTAAGTGGCAACGAGTGTCAGCTGTGCGACCGCCGGTCCCCGCATGCCTCATGGGGGAGCTCGGGAGCATAAGAGTACAAGCGACCGGCCCATCGAGAGAGAGGACCCGGGCCGGGAAACAGTTAAGTTTGTTTATGTTCGTGTGGCCGGCAGTCGACCGTGAGGTGACTGCCGGCCTTTTATTTGTTGGATTATTGTTTATTTATTTTGATTAAAGTTTTGTGAATAATCGCCAGTTCCCGCCTCCTTCCTTCCCTTCTATTGAACTTTATTACACTGAGAAAATCAAAGGAGCTGATTCTACAAGAAACCTCAACAGGAGGATGTAAAAATCCAAATCAGACTCTTTTCAACCACGAGTGGCATGAGAAACGAATAACCCTCATGAATGCCCTCCTACTGAGAAAACGTCCAGATCTCTGCAACCTGCTTGTCGACCACAGAGACAGTCATCCTAACACAAGATGAGCATGGCACCCAGACCGCATCTCAGCAGACGGCTGACTACCCAGAACAAGCCGAGACACACACACGCGGCCATCAACTGAGGTATGACTGAAACAAGAAGTTCCCACGCACCTGACCAACAGCTCCAACACCCCATGTACATATCACGGATGGACACACGCCCTCTCTTCACCAGCAAAGACCTGCTGAATTGTTTTGAGCCTCTAAGAGACTTTAACCATTACAAAAGAATTGGGCTCAAGTACAGGAACTTCCGCTTTCCAGCCAGCCAACTCATCTGAAATGCATTGCCAGGTCACAAAAGTCAAGCATGACATATCAGCTGGTCGAGAGAACTCAGTCTCAAGGTCGAACCAGCCGACGACCCAAACGTTTCCTGCCCTTACATGCCAAAGGCACATCACCAAGTGACCTGAGGATAGCAGGCACCATACAGGAACTAGGGGCAGATATCTCAGACATCATCTTTGCAAATGTTCACACGCTCTCCATGACAACACCAGCATCAGACATTTCCTCTTCTGTCAAGTGCGCGCAGTTTCCATTGGACTCATGCCTGTCAACCATGGCCATGGCCCAGGACACCCGTGCTTTTAACTTGAAATGGAATGACCAATGCTGAACCTGCTACTTACTGGTTCTTGCAAACCTCACAGCCCCATGGGGGGCCCTGTCAAGTGCGAGAACTTTCTACTAGACTAGAACAGCCCAGAGCTTTGCACTCTGGTCAATAAATGAGACTGTAGCACCTGCATTCACCAAAAGGGGTCATTGTTCAGCTCAACACACAGTGGGACCAAGCCTTCAACCACACATATTCAATGGAATACGTGGAGCATGGCCCACTCTGGAAGCCACACCCCCTTTTTACTGAATACGTCATCTTTTGCAGCGTGCATACTGTACAAGTGAGTACATTTACCAAAGATTTTGAACAACGTCTTTACAGTATGAAGAGAATGACAGCAGGTTACCACTCCAAGGAGATGGACCATGCCTTGCACCTGCCATCAACGGCCAGTGCTAGAGCTGCTCTTCACAAAAGACAATGATGCAGAACTAATGTCAACTATGTGGCCCCACTCACAGAACCACATGACTTTACATCCCAAGCTAGCTGCATCCTGGGCTACACAGAACACCACCTACAAGGTTCGTGAACTGTTAAAAGAACTGCCCACTCATGTAAATGAGCGCTCAAGACGGTGCCATGTTCACACCAAATGGCACCTGCGCTTCACCACATGCCTGATCTACCCTTGCTGAAGGGAGTTCCATCTGAAAGCTGGACTTGCCAAACACTGCCTTAACACTGGTCTACACTGACAACGTGACCAGAACGAAAGGGGGGTAAGCCAAGCACCAGCACTACAGGCATTTGCATGGAAGCCAATCATGCCATCCCACCTGCTGTTTCATCCAGGACTGCTGCTGTGCATCTCCGTGGAGACAGGAAACACCCGAACCAACCTGTTGCAAGAACCAGCAAACAGGTGCAGGGCTGCTCTCCCTTGATGTCCAAGCAGGATGGAAAAGATGAAAAGGTACCCAAGTTGAGACAATGCCCGACCACTTGGGAACATTCTCTGCCTGTATGTCAAGATGCTGGGGACCAATAAGAACCGCCAGTCATCCCGCCATCATGATCCAACTATCCATCGTCAGCTGAACTTTACACTCGAACTTCAGCTCCCGAAAAGGGGGAATATGTAGAGAATTTAGCATAAGCCAAATGGTCGGAGTCATTGAAAGAAGAGCCATCAACCCCCACTCCCTTTTGTCCTGGTTTCTTTTGCTATCATCATCAAAAGACCACAGCAAAAACCTGGCTCCAGGGGTCTGGTTTTAGAGTTTTAATAACGTTTTGTCTCTCTGTTGGATATTTACGACCCCTATGCTTCAAAGCATTGGTGAGAAGTCTCTGTCTCATCTTTAACTTAACATCTGAGGCTAACCAGAGAAATGTCCCTGACAATAGGAACTTATGTGATTAAACTGTCCTTTTCTATACATATATCTAACTATCTAGGTTGTGTGTTGGAGCTCGTGCCATTTTAAATAGTCTGTCACAGTTAGATATAAAAGTTTAATTCAAGCATTGTTTGTATGCGTTCCATCTGAATGAATCATGACTTGTTGCAATTCAAACCTTAGCATATTTGATATATAAATGTTTGTCTTTACAATTCCTCCTTGTTTATATTGTGTGACCATAGAACATTCTCTTTTCATTATGTTATAATTTGGAATGGTATTTTGTAAAGTTGCCAGGAGGTCATAAAGATGCAAATTAGCTGTTGAGTGGACAAAGAACCTCTTCCCTGCTCAACTCTGATTGGTCGAATCAAACTCAGGTGGGCCTGCCCTCTCGTGAGTTTAAATATCGAGCCTGCTCTGAAGTCCCTGCTTCTCTTCTCTTCTGGCTTCGTCTCTTCAGAGACTGCCCTTCCCCCCCCCTGGGGGAAAGGATGGAACAATGGACTTCTACTGCCACGTGGTTAAGCCATGCGGGCCGATCACGAGGCCCGCAACTTTCTGCAGGACTGCCTTTCTGAAACCTTTTGAACAATTCCATCTCTACACGCGCATACGGATATCGGTCCAGCACAGAGCTTGCAAGTATCCGTTTCTATTTATAGAATAGCTGCGTTAAGTCTGTGCCACTTTGTTTAAGATGATTTTTATTGGTGTTCAGAAATCGCTGCCATGCCCTCTCTCTCTCTCTCTCTCTCTCTCTCTCTTCTCACTCCTTCTCCCTCCGCGCTACCAAGCATATTTGTGTTTAAATGTTTCGTTTGTTTTATGCGATTGTCATTGTTTTGTTATCATGTTTAATAAACAACCATATATATTCATTTGTGATGGGTTTTCTGTATTCACGCTCACAAACTTGGTCCCTTCTACTGTGTTTCGATTCGCTACCTTTGCTCTAAATCCTGTTTGGTAAAGTCACGTTACTTATGGCCATGAGATAATGTAAAGTATATAATATCATTGAGGCATTCGCTGGACGAATGCATACAAGTATTGTTATGCTTTATATTACTAATCAGAGACCTTAAAATATGTATATTTGATCACTAAACTAAACTAATTTCTTGACTGAAATTGATGTTTTAAATAACTAATTTCATGGATATGATCTTGAAATCTGGTGGAGAACCATATTTGGTGAGCTATGCTCATCAATATAATAACCTCAGCTAAAACCGCTACAACACACAAGGAATTTTCTTGGGTGTTGGAAGCTTCTAGTACAGACATTCAACACAATGACAATACAATATAATACGATTTACAGTCTAAAAGATTCTAAAATATGCATATATAAAATAAAGACTATTTTACAGAAAATGGGGGATAATAACATATAAGAGAGTAAAAAGGTCTAATATTGATGCACACACATCAACTAACTCTTGTTCTTCTGTTTTTATTTCTCCACTGCTATACCGCTGTCCCGTGGGAGAGCTGCAAGCTCTAAGAATCGACCCCGACCTCGACAACTACCCTCCTCGACAACCACAAATCCAACAGCATAACGCACCGCGACCTGAAGCAGCGATTGCATCACCCAGTGCACCCCCAGCACTTCTGCCCGCCGACAGAGAGCTGCACCGTAAGGCGCTGGTCATCACATCTCAACCAGCATTGAGTCTGCCTGTTCTTGCGCAAAGGGGCATGAAACAGAGAACGGATTTATTCGAGGACATTGATGACATCTCATTTCAAGCACCAATGGCCGAGATTTCTGGACCAGAGGGGCTGATAATGTTTTACAGGCCATGGACTGTGTCAGATATGAAAGAGGCGATGACACATCTACCAGATCCGTTCGACTCGGGAAAGCGCTTTGCTGAAGAACTGCTGATATTCTGTCAAGAATTTAGTCCGACAATGCCTGAACTCTGCAGGTTACTCACTGTGAAGATGGGGCCAGCAAACTGGCACAAAGTCAGCGCGGTGGCGGGCAATGTACAAGAGTGCAGAGAACATCCAAACTGGAACAACGATCAGAACAGACCTTACACTGTACTGTATTATGTTCGTTTGTACAATGTCTTCAAATGTTATTCTGGCATCCATGAGCCTACAAACCGAGGAGAGGAAGCAGGCCTTTGGGAGAGCCACCTGAGAAATTGTTTTTTAAATGGACTGAGACCTGACATTGTGACATCTGTGAAGTCTACATGCATTAACTGTTAAAATGAGAGACTTTATATTGTTTGTGCTCATGCTGTGCATGCTCAAGAGAAACAGGATGACAAACAAGAGAGAAAGCGTGAACACTCTGACAAACAGTTACAGCTAGTGATGACAGCTGTGGCTCAACAGCAAGGAGGCAATGATGTGTCTTATCCACAGCGGAACTTGTACCGGCGAAAATCTGATCGCATGGACACTAACATCCGTAAACAAGGTCATCCTTATTGTAAAGCCTGCAAGAAAGATGGACACTGGATGAGGGACTGTGATCGTTGCTGTTTGTGTGGGAAAACTGGTCACTGGGCAAAGGATTGTAGCAGCAGAGGTGGTGATCCGAAGAAGAAAGCAGACTGACTATGTGAGCAGAGGAGGGAGGGGGAGATTCTGGGCGTGCAGTCAACTCCACCAGATAAGGGCTGTGGTAATTATATAACTACACACACACAGACATACACTGATATCGCTATTTGCAATGAAGAACTTGCTTGCTCTGTTGTTCCTTCATGTGACAGTTCGGCAGAACTGAATTTGATGTTATACAAGTCTGATTGTTTTAAAGCATTGCCAAGGTATAATCTTTTGGTTGGTGATGTATGCATTCCATTTATGGTAGACAGTGGGGCAGGTAGATCCACCATACGACATGGCGACTTGCCATTCAAACCACAGCTGACAAAAAAACCAAGTTTTTTGTGTGTCAGCATCTGGGCATCATGTTTCTGACCAGTCACGGTTCCCCTGAGTTGTGAAACAGGAGAGGGAAAACGGACAGTGCATAAATTTGTGTTGTCTGGGTCCTGTCCTGTTCCACTGCTGGGAAGAGATTTAATGTGCAAATTGGGTATATTTCTTATGGCCAGTGACTATGCCGTTGTGGTGACCGAGATGGAACATCCATGACGGCAGACAGATTCTTGTTTTGCATACGAATGGTCTGTATGCGCTGAAAATTGGGCTGAGGACATTTGTGCACACGCACGAGCAAAAGTAAACCCATGTGGAACTAAATTTATGTTGCCCTAAGACCTGCATTGCACGTCGCATGTCGTATGTGAAAGAGACAAGGCTTTTGAGAAGTATTGGTTTTTCAATGATATGCCAGAAACCATAAGCACCGAGTGGTTATTCTGGTCTGTGCACTCGTGTGCACGTATACCCCTTTTCCACCAGAATGAACCGGGTGCTGGTTCGGAGCTAGTGCTATTGCTGGTTCAGTGCTGGTTCCACTGGTGAACCTGCAAAGAACCGGTTTGCTTTTCCATGGGTTAGAGAGCCACAAGGGAGCGAGGCCATACGTCACTGACTACGTCTCAACTTTCCCAGCAACATTAGCGCGGTAGCGCCAAACCTAAAACACCATCAACAATGGCGGACGTTGCGTTGCTTGTGATGTTCATGGCTTTGCGAGCGTACATCTCTGCATCGGACCAGATTGCAAAAAAACAGTTTGTTTCTTCCTCAGACCAGTGTTACTTTTGTTTCGCGTCCATCGTGAATTGAATTTCAAAAATGGCGGTCAGTGTTCGTCAGTGTTCACGGTAACCCCTCCCCCAGCACCTGACGCAACCAGTTCTTACTTCTAGCCCAGCAATGTTTCGGTGCTAGATAAGAACCACTTTTTCTGGTTCGGAGCTGGTGCTTTGGATGTGGAAAGACAAAGAACCGATTTGAAACTAGGCTCTGGCTCTGAACCAGCACTGAAACTGCCTTGGTGGAAAAGGGCTATTAGTCTGATTTTACTTGAAGGCCAATCTGTTTTCTTTGATGTACAGAATTCTTTGCCGCATGTTTCATTAGCTGTTGATGCACACAGTGAGTGGGCAGATTTGGGCCCGTTTGTGAAATCTTGTTGTAAGGCCTTTGACTGGACATGTTTGTTTGAATCTGTATGTTTTATCCCATCACTGAATGCTTATCGATGTCTCCAAAAAGCTGAGATTGCAGTTGAATGTAATATTGATGAAATAGCATGTTGTATTACCCCTTTTATGACTGTCCTCACAGCATCAGAAATCTATCGTGCTCTCTCTAATGTGCCAAGCAGTCTTTGGGAGCAGCATAAACATGACGAAGGACTTATAAATAACTGTGACGCTGTTACCATAACTGCAAAAACTTCCGCCCCTGTAAACCTCAATATCCACTTAAAAAGGAAGCTATTGATGGCATTAGGCCTGTTTTCGAATCACTGCTAAAAGAAGGTGTTATTGTTTCATGTCATGACTCCCCTGTGTGCACTCCCATTTTTCCAGTAAAAGATTAGAGATGTTGGCCAACCTAGAGAGTTGAGGTTTGTATAAGACCTGCAGGCAGTAAATGCGTCCGTTCAACCTCGCACGCTATTCTAGATATAGTCCCATACTATTTTATTTTAAATACCACAACAGGCCTGTTGATTTTTAGTCGTTGACCTGGCGAATGCTTTTTTAGTGTGCCTCTAGCGTACAGCTTTCACCAGGCATGGCTGTTCTTCATTGTGTTGATTTGTTACTTTGTTGTGCTGACGAGCACGTTTGTTTGTATGATACAATCACACTACTCATTCATCTAACCTGAGAAGGCCACAAATCGAGTCTCTGCAAACTGCAGTTTGTGAACAATTTTAGGCCGTGATAAATTTTGGGGCCCTATGGAAACATCGAAGATGTTTTAAATCTGATGGCAAGCCCATTATAAATGCTGACCTAATTTCTCAGCTGCTGGACGCTATCCTGTTACCAGAAAGGCTTGCTGTTTGTAAATGCGCAGCGCACACTAACAAAAATGATTTCATCTCTAGGGGTGCCAAAGCAGCCGCATCCCACATCAAAAATCTTTGAGCACAAACTGACACTAATGAAACTTTTTTTCCTTTCTACAGAGCATGCAGTCTCTAGTGACCCACACAGGCCTCTCTGTGGAAGAATGTCGGCTGCAAGAAAATTGATGGCATCTGGGTTGGACCGACTGGCCTTCCATGTCTCCCCTCTCTTTTTTTCCACACTATGCAAAGTTCACGCATGGGAGAGACCGAGCATTCAAAAGGGGGATGGTAGATCAATTGACAGCCTCATGGTTTACAAAAGGGTTCACAATTTATGCAGAAAATTTTTGCAAAAGGTGTGTCATCTGTAACACACATAATGTGGCAAAGGGCATCAAAATGACACAGGCAGCGCATCCACCACCAGTAGAGGCATTCGATCACTTAATGATGGACTTTATTGAACTTAGTCCATGTGAAGGAAAAAAAAACATTGTTTAGTGATGGTGGATATGTGGTCTAAGTGGGTGGAATTTTTCCCCACATCAAAACAAGATGCTGCTGCAGTTGCTAAAGCTCTTTTGACCAAAATCCTGCCTAGATGGGGCATTCCACAAAGATTAAGTTCTGATAACGGCTCTCATTTCCTTAATGAGGCTATAAAATAAATAAGTGAATTCCTTGGAATAGACCTGAGGTTTCATTGTGCCTACCATGCGGCTTCTGGGGGGGGAGTTGAACGTGAAAACCTTACAATTAAGAATAGATTGGCAAAATGCTGCGAAGAAACTGGGCTAACTTGGGTAAAAGCATTACCCATTGTACTGATGTACATGAGAATGAGAAAACGATCTAAACTCAATCTGAGCCCATTGAAATTCTGTTTGGCAGACCACATGTGGGAATTGAAACCAGAAACACCCAGCTGCCTTCAACCGATTTGTGTGAACATAGCATGTTAGAGTATTGCAAGAGAATGTCTTCTATGCTTTCTGATGTCTGTGTGCAGATAAAAGCAGCACAAGCTTGAGCAGCAGACAAACCGCTGCATGATGTGAAACCTGGAGATTTCGTGGTGGTTAAAGACCTAAGCAGGAAACATTGGAGATCAAGGCGGTGACAATGGCCCTTTCAAGTGCTTCTGGTCACCCACACAGCAGTAAAGATAGCAGAGAAGAGCACCCGTGTAATGAAACATTTTTAGGACACTGTTTTCTTTTATAAAAATTCCCAACTTTAAGGTTGTTTAATGACAAAAAAAGGGGAAGTATGGAGGAAATTTTTATTTTAATGCTTTTGCAAACTTGTGACTTACAAACTAATGTAAGAATATGTATTAATTTCTTCTATTGACACGTGTGAGATTGTTAGCGAGTTCTAGGAGTGTTTCACTGATTTATCTTTCCGAATGTAGCAGAACAGAGGCCCATGTGAGGGTTTTGGTAAAACAAATTCTTCCTTAATGAATGATATCTTGTGTTATTAAGAAGGGAAGATGTGCACGGCCTTGGAGCTGTGGATAAGACTGAAACATAGCATGGGAAAATGTAAATTGAGACTTGATTAGTGGGGAAGAGAGCAGTAGGGGTATAAAAATGGTATGCAGATAACAGAGAGTGTTCCACTCTGTGCAGACTGATGATTGTCACTCTGTTTTGAGTTGATCCTGCTTGCAAGCAAATAAATATTTTCAAAGACAAATCTTGGTCTCATCTTTCAGAAAAGTTTCCACAACAACCACCAATACCAATATGTGTGTGTGTGTGTGTGTGTGTGTGTGTGTGTGTGTGTGTGTGTATGTCTGTATGTGGATCACAGTGCAGGAATTCTGTCCTTCTACAGTGTTTCTGACACAATGACCCTCATCCACAGAGTCCACACCACATTCACTCAACCTCTTTATCCTGGGTTTTGGTTAAGTGGGAGCTCAACAGTGAAACTGTGTGATTCAACAATGTAAAAGGTACACATATTGGTTTAGATATACAGGTATAATAATATATTCTATTACACATCCTTTGACTAGATCTTAAGTTTGTGATTCTTTTATAAATTTGCCAAACATGTTATAAAATATATCACATAAAAGTCTTTGGATTTTTGTATGTTTTGTATTTTGATTGTTCAAGTAAATATATGTGGGGAATATTCATCTCAGTCACAAAAGTGTGAAAGGTAAGTGTAACACATTATCTAATGTTATGTAAAATGGTACACAGCAAAATCTATGGTTGAATTTTCTTTTTGTGATACCCACGGTGCAACATAATCTCACTATTCAATCTAGCAAAACAACCATTACATCATCCAAAACAGCCAGAAACCTCGGAGTACTCATTGATCACCAGCTGTCCCTTTGCAATGTGCCGATTTGACATTTTGTCAATGCCGATTTGCATATAATTGCATAAAGGTCTTCTATCTGTAGCCTATGTGTTCCCTGGGACCAAATCCACAACCTTTGCAACACTGGTTGAGAATGCAGCAGCTCGACTCATCTTCCAGGAGCCTAAAAGAGCTGCATATGACCTTCCTCTTCATCTCTCTCCACTCGCTACCGATTGAAGCAGGTTTAAGTCTCTAATGCTTTCTTACATAACTATCACTGGCTCTGCAACGGCATACTTGCCCACCTTCCTACCAGAGCCGGGTCTGGGGGGAGCAAGGGGGGCATTTCCCCCCAGATCTTCCTTTGGCCCCTCCAAAAATGTCCAACTGACCTTTAAAAAGTTAAATATTAAATACTTAAATAATAATCAGTGAATTTAATCATAGAAAAATTGGAAAAATGTTGACAGCTTTGTTTTTACTAAAAAAACCTACAGTAACCCTCTATCTCTAATTCAGGCATTGTGAAAACTATGCACTTCTTGAAATTATTGCTTCCCTATGATAAATCGCTTTATTGTTTTTGAAAGTCGCTTTGGATAACAGTGTATAAATGCATAAATGTAATGTAAAATGTAATGATACTGACACCTAGTGAACATTCAATGTGTGGACAAGAAGTGTTTTGAAGCGGGAAACATTTGAATCTGAAAAGAGAAACCGAAACCTTTATTTTTATAACCGTCACTGTCTTTGTGCAGTCGGTGAAATGGCAGAAGCCAGTATTTCAGTGTTTCAGGATCAGTTCAGCTGTTCAATGTGTCTGAATCTACTGAAGGATCCAGTGACTATTAACTGTGGACACAGTTTTTGTATGAGCTGTATTACAGACTGCTGGAATCAGGAGGATCACAAGAGAGTTTATAGCTGCCCTCAGTGCAGACAGACCTTCACTCCAAGACCTGCTTTAGGAAAGAATGTGATTCTTGCTGAGATGGTGGAGAAACTGAAGAAAACTACACTTCAGACTGATCGAGCTGCTCCCAGTTATGCTGGACCTGAAGATGTGGAGTGTGACGTCTGTACTGAGAGAAAACTGAAAGCAGTCAAGTCCTGTCTAGTGTGTCTGAACTCTTACTGTCAAACTCACTTTGAGCGACATGAAGAACTTCATTCAGGAAAGAGACACAAAGTAACTGAAGCCACTGGAAGACTTCAGGAGATGATCTGCTCTCAACATGACAGATTGCTCGAGGTTTTCTGTCATACTGACCATAAATGTATTTGTTTACTGTGTATGATGGATGAACATAAAAATCATGACACTGTATCAGCTGCGGCAGGGAAACAGGTATGAACAAATGAAATTCAAAATATATGAATATATGAGAATGTGATGAGAAAATGAACTAGTATAATACTTGGGTAACACTTTACATTAAGGTACCCTTTGTAAAGCATTTATAAATGTGTTTATTAATGATTAATAAGTCATTTACAAATGCATTTATAAACTGCATGAATGAAAAGAGAAATTCTAACGAAATACCAGCTAAATAGTGAGCCATTTTTAACTCGCATGTTATAAATGCTTAATACATGTATTTATTCATTATTTATTTGACTCGAAAGCAGATTCATTGTTATCTTGATGTTGTTTGCAATATAGGCTGTCAGACTGGACACTGTAGGGTGTTATGTTGTTTTTTCTTCTATCTGCTCACTATTTGGCAGGTATTTCGTTAGAATCCCCCTTTTTATTCATGCAGTTATAACTGCTTTATAATGCATTTGTAAATTACTTATTAATCATTAATGAACACATTCATAAATGCTTCATAAAGGTTACCTTAATGTAAAGTGTTACCAATACTTGTAATAATCTAGAGTTAAGCATACCTGTACAGCCGGGTTATCTGTTATTTCTCTGTTCAACAGAAACTAGTGGAGGACAACCAGAGAAAGCACCAACAGAGAATCCAGGAGAAAGAGAAGAAGCTTCAGGATCTCAGAGAGGCTGTGAAGACACACAAGGTGAGTTCTGAGTAATAGAGAAACATAAATGCTGCTGCTGTTTCAGACTGAGTTTCGGATTTTAATGTTTGTGTGTGTGTGTGTGCGTGTGTGTGTGTGTGTGTGTGTGTGCGTGCGTGTGTGTGTGCGTGCGTGCGTGCGTGCGTGCGTGTGTGTGTGGTAACAGCGCTCTGCACAGACAGCAGTGGAGGACACTGAGAGGATCTTTACTGAACTGATCCGCTCCATTAAGAGAAGATTCCCTGTGGTGATACAGCTGATCAGAGATCAGGAAAAGACTGCAGTGAGTCGAGCTGAAGGACTCTTGAAGGAACTGGAGCAGGAGATTGATGATCTGAGGAGGAGACATGATGAGATGGAGCAGCTCTCACACACAGAACATCACATCCATTTCCTTCAGGTAACACAACATTTTATGGCACAACATTACAATAAACTAGATACTAAAGTTTGAGGACAAACTTTATGTTGGGTTGAGAAAGCCTGACCAGAAAGTTTGAAGTAGATTTAGGTCAGAAGGCTATAAGTTTGAAGTAAGTCAATTTTAGCCTGAATGATAATCCTGAGAGGATGTTTGGTTCCCTGAGTACAATGAGCCCACCCCTCTATGACACTGTGCTGCCAATATATCCCATCTGGGCCTTTTATAATGGCAGTCTATGGGCATTCCCTTCACCATTATATGTCTATGGGGCAAATTCGGGTAGGCCTAACTCTTACGACCCAGGGGTACAACTTACACCCCATTGTGAGGTATGTTCTTACAGACCCTGCCAGCCTCTTCAAATGTTCTGTGCAGTTCTCGTCCGTTATGGGCCGTCAAAGTTTGTTGCAATGTTAGTCTAGGGGATTTCTGATGGTTTTGATAGGTTTTCAAAAACTGGAATCCGGATCATTTAGAAAAGAAATAGCAACTCACTTCAGACCAGTCTAAAGATTTGTGCAAAGTCTGGTGGCTGTAGCTTGAAAGCTCTAGGAGGAGTTACAGTAAGAAAATTTAGTCTCGGAAGAAGAAGTTTTTTAAGTGAAACATCATTATGTTGGCTTTCTCTCAAGACAACATAATAAAACATCTTGTATTCAATTTAAAATGAATGAAATGAGTAATTCAGTTAACTTATGAGGGTTTTTGTCATACTGTAAAATACGAAAATACAAAGAATATTTTTAAAGATTATTTATTGTATTTATCAAGTAAGTTTTTTTTAACCTTTAAAAATATATTTTAGGTATTTAGGAGTGAACAACAGATGCTTCTCTGCTTCCTCACTCTTTTATCCAAAAACAGACCAATTTCTGTAATGCTGATTAGTTAATCCTCAATATTATTTTTTTTTAACAAACCTCAGTAGAAGATACACTGTAAATTTGAAAATGTTCTTAAATTGCAAAGGTCGGTTTAAAACTGTTAATTGTTAATGTTTGCATCAAAAAGACCCAATAAAAATGCTGACTTGATTTCTAAAACACACGTCAGATTATAATATCGTGCATGTTTGTGGTGAAAAATATATAGTGGTTTATGTGGTTTGGAACTAAATAATATTTTTTTTGTTATATTCTGTTCATGTAGAGTTTTCAGTCTCTCTCTGAATCTCTTGGATCTACAGACAACATCTCTGTCAGTTCTCTCCTCTCTTTTGATGATATGAGAAAATCTGTCAATCAGCTGAAAGTTAAGGTGGAAGATTTCTGTAAAGAGATTGGAAATATATCTGACAAAGGTAAAAAAAAACTTTGACCTTTACTCTCAGAAATGATCAGTATAATATAACATTGTGTCCACCTTATTTTCAAATGCGGAAGTGATATGACGTGCTTTAACACGGAAAGACCCAAATATATATAAAAAAACATTTCACCCTTTAAATGTTGTTGTTGGGAGTCCTCTGATGCAGAAATAAAACAGTTTTTACATTTTCAACATTTTAGTACGTTTTTATGGACATGTTGTAATATTGCAATGTTGGGCTAGCAGAATTTCAATGATGTGACTTACTGTCTGAACAAATGCAGAAAACATTAGATGGGTTTATTCGCAGGGTGTAATGCTTATGTTGACCCAAAACAGTGGCATATATGTCTATACATTAATAATAATTAAATAATGATAATCATAAGTCATAATTTTATTAAAAATATGTATTATAAGAATATGCTTACACTGTATTCACAAAACCAGATGAACTTAGTTGTACATCTTTTTCATGTACAGTATGTAGCTCTGTTTACAGGCATCTTCAGTTGTGATAGTCCCAAAAACAGTTCTTATCCTCTGAGTAGCAGAGGCGGACAATGCATTTGCAGCAAAGTGTGTTTAGCCTGTAGCACAGTGTCTGCAGCGTCCTCTTTGCCCCATCAGATGGCTGGTTAATGGGGTTTTTATTTTCCTTATCTAGTATATAGGAATCTCCAAATTCCTTCTCATCACTTGACTCAGAGTCCATCTCAAAGTCACTGTTGCCATTCTGAATAGCATCAATGACATCATAAACATTGTATACAGAAAAATAAGGAAAATAAATAAATAAAGATACTGGTAGTTTTTTTTTTAATTGCTACACAAATACTTCCAAACTATTTAATCGCTAATTCAGCTTGATCTTATTTTTTACATTACATTTTAATTGAAACTATAAAACAGATATTTTAAATTTGTGATTAATCAAAAACAGTATGTTTATACTTGTATTTGCTTCATGTGGAATAAGAGAGAAGTTCAATTCATCCATGTAATGTGCAAGGTGCACAGGCAAATTTTGCTACCCCTGTGACCCAATGTTGTAAAATTACAACATTGACATAACAAGCTCAAAATGTAATATAATCAAAACTTTCAGCTGTACTATAATATTTGCATGTTCAAGACATATTACAAAGCACAGAAAAAAATACTATGGGCACTTTACTTACTTGAATGTTGAATTATGTGGTCCACTAAAACAAGATGATTTGCTTCAAGGCAAGTTCACAAGTTGTGTGAGTTCATGGGCAGATAAGCACACCTATAAACAAAATCTACCATCCAATAGAATTGCAAGGGTGAACAACAATAGGACCTAATAGTTGTGCCCTGGGGGGGAATGGGGGGGGAGGGGGTTGGGTTGGGTTGGATTGAAACATGTGAAGGTTTATTTTAGAAGGTATAAAACCGATGTTGTAATATTACAACAGTGGGCCTTACAGGGTTAAATGTTCAAGACTTCCGTTTCATTAGCTGGCATGTTAGAAACAATAATGTTGTGGGAGCACATACAAAACATTATTTAAAGGACTCATAAAATGAGCACTTTCAACAAGTTGGTATGATTTATTAGGGTCTTCATGAACTGTCTGGAACATATTTTGCTTAAAAACACTCAATGGCTGTGTAAACAAAACCCTTTTTGCCTCGTCAAAAACAGCTATGCTCACAGCAACCAGTTTTGGTGCATGTCTCTTTAAATGATAATGAGTTACAGCGAACCCCACCCCCCTTCCGTCTGGCGAGTCTGTCAACACAACACACATGTACTGCCATGGCAATGGTTTGGCTAAATTATGTTTCCTGAACTCTTCTGCGGTTAGTTTCATTTTAAACGTCTCAAATCATTCGTCCGGAGACTAAAAAATCTGTCACAGCAAACAACACTCACGTTGTGCGTGTGTGCTTGCCTAAAATCCACGGAATGCGCACTTGCAGATTTCAGCGGAATTACGTGGATTTTAGCAAGTTATAACGTTACACACAGAACGTGAGAGCATAACTAATATGCTGTGACAGATTTTTCAGCCTAAACACGAATGATTTGATATGTTTAAAATGAGATTAACCCCAGTGTTTGCCCGTTCATTAGCAAAACAAACAGCTTGCCACAGCTGAACATATTAACGCACATACATACAGCTAAACTCCAAGTGCCCATTTGCCAAATAACATAAATATAGAGTAAGTTTAACACTGGCTTTGAATGTTCTATTTAGCCCGTGACTGACTTAGCTCCCTTCGCTATCATATGCTAACGTTATCCTCCTATATATACGCAGTGTTGGGTAAGTTACTCTGAAAAAGTAATTAATTACTAGTTACTAATTACATATTCAATAGTGTAATTAGATCACTGTACAAATTACTCTCTCCAAAAAGTATTTAATTACTTATTACTAATTACTTTCTATATCCTACGTCAACCTTGATTAGTTAAGTGATTCAAGGATAGACATGAAACGCTCTTTTAATTCATTCAATCAAAAAATATTAAACTACATAAAGTACTCTTATTAACTGACCAAAGTATTACAAATGTGAGAATTATACATTAAAGCACGGATTTTAAAGTTAGACTTTGAATTTATTACACATATTACACAAAGTATTTAATTACATCAGAAGTAACTGTAATTAAATTACAGAAAAAATAAGAGTAATCCCTTACTTTACTTGTTCAAGGGAAAAGTAATTACATTACAGTAACTAATTACTTAGTAACTAGTTACACCCAACACTGTATATACGGTACATTTACGTTGATAAATATTACTTACATCGGCAGTTTTGTCTCGTTCAGTCGGTCTCGATCCCTCTTGAGGAAGAACTTTGAAGCTAATCCTGCTTGTACTGTCCCAGGTTGATAAAGCACTCTGGCTTGAAGTGATTCGCGCAAACAAGCAGGTTTTTACTTATGGTTTCTGAGGAATTTCCACTAAAAATAAAATAAATCCACTCCTGTCTCTTCCGAGGTTAGGACTCTGTGCAGGGACTACATTGCATGTTGTCCACAAAATTTAGCCATGGCGTCACGTACACCGCTGTCGCTTGTGAAAACAACAATTCCCGTGTGTGGAATTGTGTAGATTAAGGGGCGGTTATATTATAATAGGAGCCTGCGTCTACGTCACATTAGGAGCGAAATCTGAACGGCCTGATTTCTTACATGCTTTTAGAGAAAGGCTTACCAAAACAAAGTTACTGGGATCTTGTTTTTCACGTTTTCTGGGTTGCTAGATGCACCGGGGACCCAGTTATAGCACTTAAACACAGAACAAATTTGACTTTCATACAATGGGCCCTTTTAAAACAGCACTGGTAAATATTTAGCACACCAATTGTGGGAGGATGAAATGAAGACAGTTTCTCAGAATTTAATAAAGAACTTTTATTGTAAATTATATGATAAAATTATATATTATATTATAAAAAAGATACGAAAGAGATGTTTCTGTAAAGAACCTTTGACTGAATGTTTCTTTGTGGGACCAAAAATTGTTCTTCAATGGCATTCATCTTTAGGCGCTTTCCAACCGCATAAGTTCAGGAACAAAGTTCGGGAATGAGTAAAAACGGCTGTCTTTCGTAATACTATTTTCATCATACTGCAATTTGGGACATACTAATTCTACTTTCGAATACTATTTAGGATGGACAGTATGCGGATTGGAAAGCAGGGTATGTTTTCCCTCATTTCCCCCATAGTATTCGCACCGGCAAAAGGAACTATTTAGTGTCATAAGCCGGTCGACAGCAACGTCATTTAAGCAAGTCCGTCGAATAACGACAAACAACCAAATAACGGGAAGTTCGGTCAATCAGCCTTTGCTTACGTCATGGGTTGTTCCTATCCTGCTGGTTTAGACGTTAGCTGTTTCTGAATTCGCCCCCTATCTCCTATATAGTGCACTATATCGGGTGCCTTCTGATTTTGAGTGTACATTCGATGTACGCTCACTCATATTTCCCATGATACAACGCGAATCAACCATCTGATTAGAATCATCTGGGGGAGAGTGACCGTTAATGCCATGAATTTACGTTTACACACTTGTATTTGTTCTTGTTGACAGTTACTTTCTACTTTTTGATAATAAACAGATTAAATGAATGTTATATATAGCAATGTTTTATTTTTAATATATTAAGTAATTTTATTAAATGTCATAAATGTACTGTAGGCAATATTTGATGCATTGGGTCAAAGATAGTTTTGATTTAATACTCAAAGGTTGCAAGTTTGATTCCCAGGCTGGGAAGGCTTTATTAGGGGATCACCTATGGCATACTGTTAACATATTTAAAGTCTTATTATAACTTTAAATCAATTTACGTAAAACATACATCAAAAGACTTAGACTTTTCATACTGACTATATTCCTTAAAAATGTCTTTCTGATCCTCAGCCTCCTCCTACCTCCAAGTATTGAAAGGCCTTTCTCCAAATTACAATTAGCCTTTCAGGATAGGAAAATCCTATCCACATCTTTTAACATTTGGAAAGTCATGGCCTTTTAGCTAACAAAGTCCAACCAAAAAATGAAAATGGATATATTTGAAATACATTCGTTTAAAAGGGATATATTACATGACATATTGGACATGTAACTGTGGGCCTAACGTTTTATTCTCTGTCACAGCAGACCTTCGTCCTCTAATGCAAATGAATTATCACGGTTAGTGTGTACTGATGTGTTAAACAGGTTTCTTTTAAAGATTATGACAACTGCAACAGTTTCTACAATTAAAAGAGTCTCCATTAATATGACTACATCAGCAACTGTTCAAAATAAAGCTGATACATTGCAAAGTCAGTTTTCACAAAACCAAATAAACGTAGATTTTTAAAGGAACAAATAGAGGTTCAATATACAGCCTTCACAATTAGCAATGTAATTAAATACATGTAAAATATACTGGTAGAAAACCATATACATGGTGAAATTGTCACGACTCATGTCAGGTCGGGGTAATTGTCTGCACGGGAACGGTCTTGTTTTTGTCGAGCACGTGGAAACCGTCTACTGATGTCTGACCACGTGCTCGGAGTCTGCGTCATTGTTCCCGCCCTCGTGTCTCCGTTAGGGCTTTCCTTGCACTGGTGTTTTTCCACTCAGCTCTCACACTCCAATATTTGGGTCTCTCTCAGCTTTGTCGACCATGACAGAACGGTCAGACCAACATCACGACCCAGCGGGACCGGATCCCTTATGCACGGCGCTCCCTGCCCAGGAGGTTGACGCCCTTCACAGGCAAGTGGCGGCGTTGCAGCTTCAGGTTTCGGAACTTCTCCGTGGTACCGACGGCGCTGTGGGATCACCATTTTCTCCACCACGCGGAGCCTCAACTGATCCAGAGCCCCATGCCAACAGTCCCCCACTTTACGACGAGGATCCCAACTCCTGTCGGGCGTTTATATCGCAGTGCTCTCTGGTGTTCGCCCTCCAACCACGCCGTTATTCGACAGAGGAGTCCAGGATCACTTTCATACTCACCTTGTTGACTGGATGAGCACGCCAGTGGGGCGTCGTGGTGTGGGAGGCCCAGGACCCTTGTTGCCGTTCTTTTCGAGAGTTCCGGGAGGAGATGACTAGCCTGTTCGATAGGTCGGTTCGTGGTGATGAGGCGGCGGCGCAGCTCTCACATGTTGTCCAGGGAAGAGGCACGATCACGGACTATGCTATTCGCTTCAAGACATTAGCCGCGGCGTGTGACTGGAATGCAGGGGCGCTACGTGCACGCTTTCTCGATGGCCTTAACCCCAACATCGCTGATGAGATCGCAGCACTGGATTCCCCTCGTGATTTGGAGGAGCTGATCAACCGCTGCCTCCGAGTCGAGAGCCGGTTAACTGTCCGTCACCGGCGCCGCTCCTCTCCACCCTCCTGGCGACGCAGTGAGTCCAGCCGGGACACCATCCGTGAGGCCAGCTGGGACGCCAACACCACCCACCACCCTCAACCGGACTCGGAGCCCATGCAGATCGGGCGGTCATGCCTAACACCGGCCCAGAAGCACCAACGACTCATGGACGGTCTTTGTTTTTATTGTGGCAAGGCGGGTCATTTAGTTATTCACTGCCCGGCAAAAGCCGACGCCCACCCGTGGAACGGAGATTACGGGTGGGCACCATCTATGAATCCTCTCCGAACTCACGCACCTTGCTGCCATTTCACCTCACCGCCGGCCTCACAACACACTCTGGTTTGGCCCTGATCGACTCCAGGGCGGAAGGCAATTTCCTGGACGGGGCCACGGCTCGGAAGTGGGGCATTCCTATTCACTCCATAGATCCGCCGATCTCAGCCGCTGGCGGGACTGCCTCTATCCACCGTCACCCACGTCACCTCTCACGTAAGCCTTTTTCTGTCTGGTAATCACTGTGAGAAGATTAGGTTGTACATCCACGATTCCCCCACTAACCTTCTGGTATTAGGGCATCCGTGGTTGTCACAGCATAATCCTCACATTGATTAGGTGAACACTTCTGTCTGAGCGTGGAGCCCTGCTTGTCATGTGTCTTGTCTTGGTCCTGCTCCCTCTCCTGTCTCTGTGTCTCCTGTGTTACAGGTTAGTGACGCCGACTTGGCCGGGGTCCCGGGGGAGTACCACGATCTGCGGTCCATGTTTAGCAAGTCCCGGGCCACATCCCTTCCTCCACATCGGCCCTACGACTGCGTCATCGACCTACTCCCAGGCACTTCTCCGCCTAAGGGTCGGTTATTTTCCCTTTCGGGTCCTGAAAGAGAGGCCATGGACAAGTATATTCGTGAATCTATTAACGCCGGGCTCATCCGCCCCGCCTCCTCGCCGGCCGGTGTGGGTTTCTTCTTCGTGCAGAAGAAGGACGGCTCCCTTCGCCCCTGTATTGACTATCGAGGTTTGAACGAGATTACTGTTAAGAATAAATACCCCTTGCCTTTAATGTCATCTGCCTTCAAACTTTTACAGGGAGCCTTCACTAAATTAGACCTCCGCAACGCCTATGATCTGGTCTGCATTCGCGAGGGGGACGAGTGGAAGACAGCATTTAATACACCATCGGGACATTACGAGTATTTGGTTCTTCCGTTCGGGCTGACCAATGCTCCTGCCGTCTTCCAGAACCTCATCAATGACGTGTTGGGTGACATGATTAACCGATTTGTCTTTGTGTACCTGGATGATATCCTAATTTATTCCCCCTCTCTCCAGGAACACACCCAACATGTCAGATGGGTTCTCCGGCGCCTTCTCGAGAATCAAGGTGGAGAAGTGCGAATTCCATTCCAATACTTTTTCGTTCCTTGGCCACGTGATTTCACCCCGAGGCGTGGGACCGGATGACGCCAAGATTAAGGCTGTCGCCACATGGCCCATTCCCGACTCTCGTAAAGCACTGCAGCGGTTCCTGGGGTTCGCCAACTTTTATGGTTCATCCGGGGTTTCGGCCAGGTGGCCGCACCGCTCACAGCGTTGACCTCCACCAAGGTCTCGTTCTCCTGGAACTCCCTCGCTTAGGTAGCCTTTGAGAAACTCAAGTCCCGGTTTGTCTCTGCACCTGTGCTCTGTTTTCCAGATCCGGAACGTCAGTTATTGTCGAGGTCGATGCTTCCGATGTCGGGGTAGGCACAGTCTTGTCCCAGCGTGCCAGTCATGATGAGAAGGTACATCCGTGCACTTTCTTTTCTCATTGCCTGAGCCCTGCTGAACGGAATTACGATATCGGCAACAGAGAGCTGCTGGCGGTTTGTCTAGCCTTGGGTGAGTGGCGTCACTGGTTGGAGGGTTCGACGCAGCCGTTCTTGGTCTGGAAGGACCATAAGAACTTAGAATATGTCCGTTCAGCCAAGAGGTTGAACTCCCGTCAGTCCCGCTGGGCACTGTTTTTCGGCAGGTTCAACTTCACCCTGTCGTACCGGCCAGGTTCCAAGAATATTAAGCCTGACGCTCTTTCCCATCTGTTCGAGAGCCCGGGCAGGGAGGAACCTGTTTACTCTATCCTTCCTAGGGATAGAGTGGTCGGTGCTCTTGCCTGGGAGATCGAACAGCGGGTGGCAGAGGCCGGTCGCAGGGTGCAAGTGCCGGAAGGGTGCCCAGCGGGTGGGCTGTTCATTCTTCCTCGGCTGCGCTTGGAGGTCCTCCAGTGGTGTCATTCTTCCAGGCTGGTCGGCCATCCAGGAGTCAAGGGAACCCTGGCATGTGTACGTCAACGGTTTTGGTGGCTGTCAGCTACCGACGATGTCAGACAGTTCGTGTTGGCTTGCCCGGTCTGCGCTCAGAGCAAGACTTCTCGCCGTCCACCTGCAGGTCTGCTCCAGCCCCTTCCCATTCCCTCCCGACCCTGGTCACACATTGCCCTGGACTTTGTCACTGGCCTTCCCCTGTCAAGAGGCAATACCATTATCCTTACGGTGGTGGACCGGTTCTCCAAGGTGGCCCATTTTATTCCTCTTCCCAAGCTTCCCTCCGCCCGGGAGATGTCCCAACTGATGGTGGACCACGTCTTCCGGCTCCACGGTCTTCCGGTCGATGTTGTGTCCGATAGGGGTCCTCAGTTCACCTCCCAGTTCTGGAAAGAGTTCTGTAGGCAGATCGGGGCCTCTACGAGTCTGTCCTCAGGCTTCCATCCTCAGTCCAATAGACAGTGCGAGCAAGCCAACCAGGAACTCGGAGGGAGACTCCGCTGTCTGACATCCAACAACCCCGGCTCCTGGAGCCAACAGCTCTCATGGGTGGAACACGCTCACAACTCCCTTCCCGTCTCTGCCACAGGTGTCTCCATTTGAATGCTGTCTTGGATATCAACTCCATCTATTTCCCCTTCAGGAACTCGATGCTGCGGTTCCCTCAGCTCTGGCCTTTGTCCGACGGTGCCACCGGACTTGGACAAGGGCCAGAGAAGTTTTGGCCGAAACCTCTCTGAGGACCAAAGCAGCGGCCGACCGCCACCGGACTTCTCCCCCCCGCCTATGTGTGCGGTCAATGGGTATGGCTTTCCACCAAGGACCTGCCTCTCCGGGTGCCTTCACGCAAGCTGGCTCCCAGGTTCATTGGGCCATTCCATATCGCCAAAGTGGGTAATCCAGTAGCCGTGCGGCTCAAGCTTCCTCCTACTCTTGGTCGAGTTCACCCTGTATTTCATGTGTCCAGGGTTAAGCCCGTAGTCATATTTCATCTCAACCCTGCCAGTTCTCGGCCCACCCCCCCTCCCCTTCGGCTCATGGATGGGATTCCGGTGTATACTGTTAAGAGACTACTGGACGTTCGCCGCCGTGGCAGGGGCTTCCAGTACTTGGTGGACTGGGAGGGTTATGGCGCAGAGGAGAGGTCGTGGATACCATCTCGGGATGTGCTGGACCGGTCGTTGATCATGGACTTCCACCGGAGATGAGGTGAGACCCCTCCCTTAGCGCCTAGGGGCGCTGGTGGGGGGATACTGTCAC
This sequence comes from Triplophysa rosa, assembly GCF_024868665.1. Taxonomy (NCBI): domain Eukaryota; kingdom Metazoa; phylum Chordata; class Actinopteri; order Cypriniformes; family Nemacheilidae; genus Triplophysa; species Triplophysa rosa. Next base: position 67,544 of record NW_026634269.1, read on the forward strand.
GACTCAGGTCAGGTCGGGGTAATTGTCTGCACAGGAACGGTCTTGTTTTTGTCGAGCACGTGGAAACCGTCTACTGACGGCTGACCACGTGCTCGGAGTCTGCGTCATTGTTCCCGCCCTCGTGTCTCCGTTAGAGGATGAAGGTCCTGTCACAGCAGACCTTCATCCTCTAATGAAAATGAATTATCACGGTTAGTGTGTACTGACGTGTTAAACAGGTTTCTTTTAAAGATTATGACAACTGCAACAGTTTATACAATTAAAAGAGTCTCCATTAATATGACTACATCAGCAACTGTTCAAAATAAAGCTGATACATTGCAAAGTCAGTTTTCACAAAACCAAATAAACGTAGATTTTTAAAGGAACAAAATAGAGGTTCAATATTCAGCCTTCACAATTAGAAATGTAATTAAATACATGTAAAATATACTGGTAGAAAACCCTATACATGGTGAAATTGTCACGACTCAGGTCAGGTCGGGGTAATTGTCTTCACGGGAACGGTCTTGTTTTTGTCGAGCACGTGGAAACCGTCTACTGACGTCTGACTACGTGCTCGGAGTCTGCGTCATTGTTCCCGCCCTCGTGTCTCCGTTAGGGCTTTCCTTGCACTGGTGTTTTTCCACTCAGCTCTCACACTCCTGTTCTCACTTCCCTCATTAAGCCCGCTTGTTCCCGCAATTGTCCCACACCCGTTGATTATTCCAGTCCATCTAGGTTTCCTTTATAATCCCTCGATGTTTCTTGTCCTGTGTCTGACCGTTGTGTGTTTCCACCTCAGACTGACCTAGGTGCTGCTGCGGCTCACCTATAGCTTCTTGTTATTTTCCTTAGCGTTTCTTAGACTTAGCCTTAGCCTTGCCACAGTCCTAGTCATAGCCTTAGTCCTAGCTCCTCAAGTCGTTTTGCCTTCACGAACGTGCTTCTCTTGACTCTGTTTTCCTTAGCCTTTCTAGTGTATTCTCACCTCTCTCCCATCACGTCCCAGGTCTGCTCTCTGTCTCCGCAGTTTCCGTTGGCGTCCCAGCCGGCGGCCTCGCTCCACACCCGACTTAACTACAGTCGCATCAGGGGTGCGATCTCCGCCACGACCTACCACTTCTCTCTCCTCGTGAGAGTTGTTTCGAGGAAGACCCTCGAACCCAGACGATTGACCTCTTACCCCGGCGGTGGACTCTCGACGCTCTTCGGAGGTCTCAACCGTTCCGGTGGTGTATCTTTCTGCTTCCCGCGACTGAGCGTTCCCTGGCTGTTAGGATTATTGACTGTTGCCTATTACTAATAAAGCTTGTTTTCCACGCATTTGGGTCTCTCTCAGCTTTGTCGACAATGACAGAAATAATGGTTACAAACATCTCAACATATCTAACAGAGATAGCCATGAAGAATATATATTTAAAATATCTTAGTATAAAAATACTTATATATAGTATATCTAAACTATCATTATATTTAATAGCAACATATAAATTCAATTACACAATATTTATGTTTTTTAAATTAGCACTGTATACACTGATGCAGATTTAAATATTTTGAGCAAAAAAAAAGATTTATAATGTTGTTTCACGGTCAAAACCTTTAAGCTTCTTAACTGTTTCATGTTGACTTGTGAAGTCTGTGATCCATTGACAATGTCTTCATGGTTTTCCTGTGAGCGCGCGTTAACTTTTTTAAGGGAGGTTTTATTAAACTTACCCTTCAAACGTGTTCTGGAACTGACATACCCCGAGTAAGCAAGGTTTGGGTTAATCAACCAAGAGTTCAGGGTTTAGCTGACGGTAAGTTAACCCTGCTTTCTGGAATACACCCCTGGAACTATGAAATCGTTCCTGCGGTGCGAAAGCCCCTACTTCGAAGAACCTTTTAAGCACCTTTATTTTTAAGAGTGTAAAAGTGATATAAAAATCCAACTTGTTTAAATGTTAATAATGTTGTGCACAATACAAGTTGTCCAATGAATATGATGTTTTAATATTACTTTCTTAACTCACGTAAGCGGTGTGTTCATGTTAAGGTTCTTTTAAAATATCTACAGTTTTATAGTCGGTTGAGTGCTGGTTTATGAAAGTCAAAGTGGACCAAATGTTAACTCTGTCTGGGTTTCCCACACCCACTGTCAGATTATGGTAAAAACAAGTATTTTGTGTGTACTGTTCACGTTTGCACCAACATAACAGCACAGATGTTGCCAGTCTGTATTCCATAATAAATGTAGCTAGCCAGTAATACAACGCACGCGTGCAAACTATAGACTCACATACAACTATCACAAGCTTTAGTTGCTCACCGGAATTCTTGCACATTCAAGTTAAGAAATTGAGGCGCCCGCACTTAAATAAGGTGGATAAAAGTGCACAGCATAGGAAAATGACTAAGCTTTTACATAAGAATCAAACTAACTAAATCACTTTATTCTCTTAGTTTCACACATTGAAAATATTCCCACCAATGAATCCATGACCAGGACGGAGCTCCTACAATGTAAGACACATCATCTCAAAAACATTAAGTTAACATATACAATATAACATGTTATCTTAACACACTTATTTTAAAAAGAAGCTGTATATTGTTTTAGCAAACAAAACCTTAACAGGCTGTGATCTGAAGTTTTGGGTTTAAATAATCTCTGCTATTAAAAGAACAAGATTCATTATTTAGTTATGTCAAAGGAAGAGCAGGGGTGTATTAAATGTATTTACAGTAAAAGCTTTAAATTAGCATATCTCATATAGACGTGTGATTCATCAAATAAAATACCATGTTAATGTTGGTACCCCTTAATATATTCACATAAATATACTGGCAAAATAGCAAACTACTTCAAAATATGAATAATTTGATATTCCTCAGATTTCCGGCTGTTTTCTTTGGATCCAAATACAGTCCATGAGAAAATCTTTCTGTCTGAGGAGAACAGTGTGGCTACTGACACTAACAGAGTCCAGCAGTATCCTGATCATCCAGAAAGATTTAATCATTATCATCAGGTGTTGTGTAGAGAGAGTGTGTGTGGACGCTGTTACTGGGAGGTCGAGTGGAATGTTTGGGTGAGAATATCAGTGTCATATAAGGGCATCAGCAGGAAAGGAGTAAAACGTGAGTGTGTATTTGGATGTAATGATGAATCCTGGAGTTTGATTTACTCTCCCACCAAATGTTCATTCTGGCACGATTATAAACAGACTGAACTCCCAGTAGTGTCCAGTTCTTGTAGAATAGGAGTGTATGTGGATCACAGTGCAGGAATTCTGTCCTTCTACAGCGTCTCTGACACAATGACCCTCATCCACAGAGTCCACACCACATTCACTCAACCTCTCTATCCTGGGTTTTTGTTACGCAGGGGCACAAAAGTAAAGCTGTGTCATTTAACAATGTAAAAGATACATCCTTAGATGCAGTTTTAAAATACACGAGTCTTATCTATAGTTTGATAAATCATTCTTATACAATTTAAGATGTTGATTTTTGTCACACGTTAGATTTTTTCATGAAGAATATTGTCTGAAATGTTCTGTATAACTATCTGTTATGTACTTCTTTTAGTTCTTGAGGTAGTTGATGTTCGAAGTCCTGTTACTATGATTCATGTATAATAAATGTATTCTTTTTTATTTAGTAAATTTCAATTACACCATTTACAAAATCTAATTTGTAACATGCATGTTCTGTAATATTGTAAAGCAGTGATGTTAATAAACACTTTTCACATCAGATGAGGTAGTCTCTGGGGTAGAGGTAGAAAGTGTCCTTTATAGTGTATTGACTTGCAAAAAAGCCTGATGTGAGACCCCTGATGAGTGGATGACAGGGGTCGCTCTGTGATGAGTGACATACCAAGTGTGCTCACATGCCATTTTAACATTCAGAAATTCTGTGTATTCTAAATAAGTATTTTTCTCTGGGAGAAATCATGGTCCTATACTGAGCATGCTGCATAACTCTTTCTCCAGGCCCTTCTAATCTCTAAACTGGATTACTGCAATGTTGCTCTTTTTACACAACAACAACAAGAACAACAACAAAAATCTACAGTAGCCCTTAATCTCTCGACAGATATTATATAGGAATTATGAAAACTATGCACTTCTTCTATTATTGCCTCACTATGATAAATCGCTTTATTGTTTCCTAATTCTTTGTAAGTCACTTTGGGTAACAGTGACCAAATGCCTAAATGTAATGATGTAATGATTCTGACACCTAGTGAACATTCAGTATGTGAACAAGAAGTGTTTTGCACACGTTTCTCAAACACAGAAGTGGGAAACATTTGAACCTGAAAAGAGAAACCGAAACCTTGATTTTTATAAGACTTCAGGAGATGAAATGCTCTCAACATGACAGACTGCTGGAGGTTTTCTGTCGTACTGATCAGAGATGTGTTTGTTATCTGTGTACGATTGATGAGCATAAAAATCACGACACTGTATCAGCTGCAGCAGAGAGAACAGAGAAACAGGTGAACAAATAAAATACAAATATAAAGAATATGAGAATTAAATAATAAATCAAATTAGCAATAATGTACAATTGCGTTAACTATATTACAACAGCGAGTTTTATTTTGTTTGTTCAACAGAGACTATTGGAGGACAACCAGAGAAAACACCAGCAGAGAATCCAGGAGAAAGAGAAGAAGCTTCAGGATCTCAGAGAGGCTGTGAAGACACACAAGGTGAGTTTTGAGTAATAGAGAAACATAAATACTGCTGCTGTTTCACACTCGTGTGAATGATTGTGTGCGTGCGTGTGTGGACTTGGTTTTTAGTGGGGACCTAAACCTGAATGCACACCAACTCATTGGGACCCGTGTCACTGTGGGGACCAAAATTGAGGTCCCCACGGGCACAAAGCTTATAAATTGTACAGAATGATAATTTTTGAAAATCTAAAAATGCAAAAAGTTTTCTACGATCTTCAGGTTTAGGGGTAGGGGATAAAATATACAGTTTGTACAGTATAAAAAACATTACGCCTATGGACTGTCCCCACGGAGATAATAAAACGTGCGTGCGTGCGTGGTAACAGCGCTCTGCACAGACAGCAGAGGACGCTGAGAGGATCTTTACTGAACTGATCCGCACCATTGAGAGAAGACGTTCTGATAATGATTCTGTGTGTGTGTGTGTGTGTGTGTGTGTGTGTGTGTGTGTGTGTGTGTGTGTGTGTGTGTGTGTGTGTGTGTGTGTGTGTGTGTGTGTGTGATAAGAAGATTTAAGAAAAATACTGATTTGACATTGACATTCTTCCTACCAATGAATCAAGTACCAGGATGGAGTTCATACAATGTAAGACACGTTTTCTCAACTACACATCGACATAATATTATACTGTATAACACTTTATTTTAAAATAATCAATTGAAAGATGATGTTTCAGCAAACAAAACCATAACATGCTATGAGTAAAGGTTTGAGAAAATTTGGTGTAAATAAAGTAGGGTTTAGTCTTTAATATCCTTTATTCTTTAACACCTAATAGAAAAATATCAGTTGTTCTGTCTTGCGTAATGTAATTCATTTTAAAATTAAATTGTTAATCTGAGAAAACATATTCAGTAAATAGTTTAATTGGAATTTTGATTTATAAAAATCTATAATTAAAAGCAAAACCACAAGCGTTGAGTTTTGGGATTGTTGTGTGTGAATAACATTGTCTTCAGAAATCACACAGAAAAGCAAAACAGATTCGTAAAGTCATATTAGGAAAATGTTAGTTGCATGATTTATTTAAAGAGTAACTATCACAATGTCCTTAAAATAACATTTCATGCAGTGTGTAATGTTGCTGTGTTATTTATTATATGGCTTATTTCCAGTCGTATAGCACTTTATGGAAAAAGTAGGATTTTTGGCTGGCAAATATGAGCGCTTTTTAGATGAAAATGAAGAAACTGATATGTCAGTGATATAATAGAAAAATCTCTTTACATTGCTGAGTACCTGGTTAAGCCAACACAACTCAAAAAACACTTTCATTTTCTCCCCGTTTACTCTATACTCCATGCTCATGTGGTTAACCAAACCTCCGTACACAATTCATGTATACATAAGCCATTTTCACAGAGCTGATTTTGTTTTGACAGTTGGGGAACTAAGAAAAGCATAAAAAGCATTTACTTCCTCTTTCGATGTGAAACCGCTACACACACTCTCTCCACACCGGGAGATCCCTGCCAGACCACGCAATGATCATGACTGTATACTCGTTCACAGTAAGCACGACACGATAAGCGTTGAATACTGGTCAGTTTCCTTAGTGAATGTAAAGTCTTGGGAGTCATATCAGCAAAAAACTTCTATGTACATCAGAAGAGAGAATATTTCCAATGAGCCACATAAAGTGTCTGAGGCATAGCAGCAATGAAGTGATGGCGTTGTCTGATATGTTGAACACAGCTTGCCAGGTTCAAAGCATGAATCCGAGGAGCTTTACAAGTAACTGCCCAGAGTCATCACCATAGGTTTTATCTGCTTCGGTCATCTTCTGCAAAATCCAAATCTTCATGGTCCTGCCCAATCTGTAAAGATTGTCTCTTCAATGTCAATGTCCTCATCCGAAGACTCTGTTTGACTGGGCTCCAGGAAAAGCCTGAGCTCATTGCCGTCTTTTTATTAAAATGACAAAAAGAGAAACATTATTTGTAAGCACAGAACAAACAATGATGTATATACATTATGTAATAACACACTATACATACATACCATCAGAAACTGATGGTAAATCAAGCAGTACTTCTGAATCTGGATTTTCATTGAAATGCACGTCTTCCTCCAGCATGCACATATTTCTGTCTTCTATGCTGCCAAAGTTCTCTGTAAAAAAGATTATTGATGTTTACAAGCTAATCAACCTAAACATCCAAAGACCACAATACCATTATAATCACAAAATCATGGTCATACATGTCAATGCTCATCATAGGTTACTGTTAACAGGCTTTCACACCACAAACTTCATCACTGTATTATCATACGTATGTGCAGATGGACCAATAATAACTGTTAACAGTAACTAAAGCTTCAGTCATGAAGCCAATGGCCACATTAGCAAATCAACATAGAAACAGATTATCACATAACCCTAACAAGATTATTTTATTCATAAGATTATTGTGCTCTGCTTGGTTTTTATATAGTGCTTTTGTACATTGTCAAATTGGCAAGATCATAACAGCAGCTACGTATATCCTAAATTAAAAAAACGAACTAAATGAACTAATTTCATATGCTATTAAAATAAATTAGCTACATTATGAACACACACTGAGCAAATTTCTGAATAAATTAAGTTCGTTCTGGGTTAGCTGTGACCCAAGCATTCATAGGCCTACTGATACGAACTGACAATATTGTCACGCACAGAAGATTCGGACCCAAACGCAGATGAGATTCAAAAGGTTTTAATAAGTCAAATAAAGTAACCAAACAAGAGAAAACACAAAGAATGACCGAGCCGGGCTCAGAGAGTTCACTGGGAGAGGCGAAGCCGATGTCAGATGGGTGAGAGGTCGTTCGAGGTGTGTGCAGAGTCCGTGGGGAAAGGCAGGCTCATAGTCCAACAGGCGAAGGTCTATCCGGTGGTGAGAAATCCGAGCGGCAAAACAGTCCAGGTGGCTCCAACAAAAAGGCAAAAATAACGGCAAACTAAAACTAGAAGAAAACTAGGCAAGGCAAGTTTATTTATATAGCACATGTCATACACAAGGGCAATTCAAAGTGCTTTACATAAAATGATTGACAAAGAGAAATAAGACGTATCTTTAAAATGCTAATGATTTAAGATCACAAATACAACTTTAGATTTTAAGAAACAATAAAACAGCCATAAAATTGATTAAAAATGTGAGTGTATTTACAGTATAAAAAGAATAAGAACAAAAGAAAAAGAAATGAGAAATAGAAGTGCAGTTGATCTAAACCAGTACAGTGCTCAGGTTGTAAATGCACAGCTAAACAAGTGTGTTTTTAATCTGGATTTAAAAGTACACTGTAAGAAAATTACTGTAAAATTTACAGCAATTTACTGGCAACTTTGTTTGCCAGTAAGACTGTAAATTTTTACAAGAGTACTGTAAATCATTAACTACAGTTTCACTGTAAAAATACAGCATATTTCTGTATATATACATGTAAAAATATGTACTTTTTTACAGCTGTCACTGTAAAATTACAGTTACACTGTAAAATTACACTGTAAAATACAGTAGACTGCTATACTTGTAGAGTGAATCATATAATTTGGTGTGAAATTCGATTCACTAAATTAACTACGGTTAAGATTTTTCACTGCTAGTACATTTATGTAAACCAACCTTTGCTGTACATTTCAGTAGTGTTTAGATGTGTTAATTTAATGTAACGTGAACAATAAAACTTTTAAAATAACAGGATTTCATAGATGTAGCCAAATGCATTTATTGTACAATAAACATGAACATTAAGCGAAATTGCGAAATAAATGACAGGCCCTAAAAATACAAGAATGCTTCCTTTCACAACAGTGAAGATTACACAATAAATAAAAGGCTTTAGACTTAGAGATACAAGGAAAAATGCAGATTGCAAAATGTCTTTAAACATGAGAAATGGTCTGAACTGTGCCTACCTTTAAATTGCTTATTTATAAAAAGGCAAGATGTTGCATGTACATTAAACTTGAAAATCTGGCCAGGGTCTCTTATTTCAATTTCATTGGAATTCTTCGTTTTAAATGGCAAGCCATTCAAAGTCCATTCGTTTCAGTAGCAGTGTGCATGTGGGTTCATTCCATGCATTTTTTTTTACTCGCTTTCCAGCAGCAACTTTAGATCCAGTTTCGGGATTGATGCCCACAATTCCTCTGTGAAAAACAATCAGAACATCTAGTCACCAAAAAATTGGTTAAGAGTTTATGCTCTGACTTACCTTTGAATAAATTTGAGCGTGCATGCAGCTTCATACTGACAAGCCAGGTTTAAGTTGTAATGGGTCACAAACAATGCTGCCAGACAGACCCTCAACAAATTCCCCTGAACATGGTCCCAGGATAACTTCCTTTTCAACTGACATCATCCATTTGCTTGAGGTCATCAATTCACCTAGAAAAATATGTAACTTAGATTAATAAGGGTTGTAAAAGTATGGTTCATGACCTGCAAAAATATAGCTTATCTTACTCAGTAATTCTGTTTTTTTCCAGTCAAAATATATACAAATTCTTAAATGAAGATGCATTAACTAGATAAGAAAAATGACACAACATATTATTAAGTCTTGTTTTAAGGGGGAAAATCTAAATTAAGTGCATTTGCTCAAAACAAGGAAAATGATTTGCCAGTGGGATAAGTAAAATAATCTTCTTTTTGGATTGTTTTGCTTGCCCCACTGGCAGATCCTTTTACTTACAAATGGATAAGCCCTTTCTTGCAGTGTGGATACCTCATGTAAACTAAAAATGATAATACTACAAAATATGAGATACTGGTGATTAGAGTAGAAAGCAAAGAATAGTTTGTATAATGTTTACATGGACACAAATCAAATTACCTTGGATAATCAGTGTGGGTGAATCCGGTAATTCACCTCTTTCCATGTCGGCTGCAGTTGCTGCTACCTAAAATAAGTAAACAAATTAAAAATTTGCATTAAAAATTATATATTTTATATATATATATATATATATATATATATATAGGACATAAAAAATAAATATTACTTACAACAGCTTCAATTAGAAGGGACTCAGGTTTTTTCTAGAAAAAATATAGAAGGTTAAATTTCTTAAAAAAAAGAGATTCATCAACAACTTCGGAAAAATTTAGCTCAGCAACCTCTGACCTATCGCTTTCAGACATAACATCAGTTTCCATGGCCATGGCAGGCTCTTTCAAATGGTCTACAGAGCACTTTTTGTGTGTCCGTGACAGATGTGATGCGAATGTAGATCTTACATTAAATGTCCTATTGCGACCAAAAGGGCACTGGATCTCCAGTCCTGATTATTGCGGTCAGGCCAGCCTCCACTTTGAAAATGACGGTCAAGCCAGCCCTGACGCTGGGTTTCTGTGCGCGCATATATGACAGATTGCGGTAGGAGCGCAGGGAGGACAGATTTCAAAATAAAAGCGGTTTTGCACGCTATCATTTGCTAGTGTTTTTCCGGTTTCAAGTGATGTTGCTAGTGCAATGAGAGACGATGTTAAAGGGTTGCTATGCAGTTTCTATGATGTTCTAGGCCTTTGATAAGGTATTTTGGTGGTTGTAAGAGTGTTGCTATGTAGTTTCAATGATTTTCTGTGTGATTGTGCCTAGTGGTTAGCAGTGTTGGGTGTAACTAGTTACTAAGTATTTAGTTACTGTAATTTAATTACAGTTACTTCTGATGTAATTAAACTAAATACTTTGTGTAACGTGTGTGTGCAGAAGAGGAATTTACATCAAAATTCAAAGTCTAACTTTAAAATATGTGCTTTAATGTATAATTCTAACATTTGTAATTAATAATAATACTTTATGTAGTTTTATATTATTTATTTGAATGAATTAAAAGAGCCGTTTCATGTCTATCCTTGAATCACTTAACTCATCAAGGTTGATGTAGGATATAGAAAGTAATTAGTAATAAGTAACTAAATACTTTTTGAAGAGAGTAACTTGTACAGTAATCTAATTACATTATCGATTGTGTAATTAGTAACTAGTAATTAATTACTTTTTCAGAGTAACTTACCCAACACTGTTAGAGAGTGACCATAACTGACTATGAAATAACTAAAAATAACTGACAAATAGGTCACTTTTAATACACAATATCAGGACTGTCTGATGTGGTGTTTTTAAATAAAAGTCCCCTGAATATCCTAAATACAGTGTTTTTTCTATATGTTCAGATAGGTGTTAAAAGGAAACTACTTGTTTTGTGAAAGTGATTTCACCTCAGAATCATAGTACACCATCTCAGATTGTCCATCATACAATATGAGGACTGTCTGATGTGGTGTTTTAAGTAAAAGTCCCCTGAATATCCTATATACACTGTTTTTTCTATATGTTCAGATAGGTGTTAAAAGGAAACTACCTGTTTTGTGAAAGTGATTTCACCTGAGAATCATAGTATACCATCTCAGATTGTCCATCATACAGTATCAGGACTGTCTGGTGTGGTGTTTTTAAATAAAAGTCCCCTGAATATCCTAAATACTGTGGTTTTTTGTATGTTCAGATAGGTGTTAAAAGGAAACTACCTGTTTGTGAAAGTGATTTCACCTGAGAATCATAGTTTACCATCTCAGATTGTCCAACATACAATATCAGGACTGTATGATGTGGTGTTTTTAAATAAAAGTCCCCTGAATATCCTATATACACTGTTTTTATATGTTCAGATAGGTGTTAAAAGGAAACTACCTGTTTTGTGAAAGTGATTTCAACTCAGAATCATAGTGTACCATCTGAGATTGGCACTTATTAATTTTCAGGACTGTATGATGTGGTATTTTATATTTAAATGCCTTCAAAATGTCTCATACATGCTATCTTCTACATTTTCAGTTGTTAAAGGGAAACTTCATGTTCCAAGAAAATAATTCCATTATAAATCTGACAATTTCATTTAATGTGTTTTTATTCACTGCTGAGGGGTTGGATTCCTCAACTCCACCTCACTTCAGTTATATCCTTATGTGTGGCGCTTATACGTATAAATTATTTAAAAATAATGACTTTGATTTGACAAAGATCTAATTATTTTACTGTCCAATAATTATTCTGATCTGTGTAAATGATTTATGTCTATGAGATGCTAAAAAGTTTTAGCATCTGTCATTTGTTTTTGTTCTCAGTTTAGGCATTGACTCTTTGCTCTTGATCCAGTCAGCGACTCTGAAGGCTGCTGCACCGGACTGGATGCTTGTTGGATCACCGGACTTGATGCCGGCTGCTGCACCAGCTGGGATGCCGGCAGCACCGGCCTGGATGCTCCTCCACGACGCTTCTCCCTCCTCCTCCGGTCAATCGGGCCCGTGGCCGACTTAGCCGGGCCCGTGGAGGACAGAAGGAGTTCTGCGTCAGAGGAGTCCACAGACGTCGTCCCCGAGTCTGTCCTCCCCCACTTGCCACAGGTTCCGCCAGGAGGAACGGGGACCGTGGAGCTCAAACCAGAGGGTACTGAGTCCCCCCGGGTAGCGGCAGCAAGGACGAGGTCTTCCGGAGCGATCGACCGCGGGGTGGAGGTTCCAAGTGGGACCTCACCTCCGGGATCGTCCCGGTTGACCACGTACCTGACCATGTCCGCAAACCCTAGGGGGGCCAGCAGCCTCTTCTCCGACGGTGTGAGGCGCTGAGTGAGGCAGCAGTTGAAAATCGAGAATAAAAACGAGGGATGATAACACAGCGAGAAGCTAACGAGGAACGAGAGGGCGGGAACAGAGACGCGACACCGGAGAGAGAGAGGATGTGGAAGGCCGAAAGGGTCAAAATCTCTCTCTCCACATATAACAAGGGATCCTGCCGTGATTCTGCCACAAGATCAAGAAAGACATGACCAGATGAGGCAGAATCATGACACTGTCTGTGTTGATGTTTTGTGATTAAAATTCCTGCTGTGTTATGTGCGTTGCATTTTACAACTTTTTTTTTAAAGTTGTACATAACTTCATTTCACAATTATTACATTTGGAGAGTTTTACTGGACAGAAGAGAAAACTAAAAAACAATATCTGTTTCAAGATGGTGCCGCGGATGGCTGCCTCGGTTTGGAGTGCTCTAGTACTTATGTCTTTTTTGTTTGTTTTTCCTGTTTTAAGCTACTCTTCTTTAATCACTTTTACCAGGGACGAATTGCTTAACATTAAGCAATGCCCTTCTATCAATCTTTTCCCTAATTTTGAAAATTCAGACGTCTTACTGGACATTTTACTCGGAGGAGCGGCAGCTCTGTACAAACGCTCTAAAAGACGCAAGCGGGGAAAGCAAGCGTGTGCGCTCGTCAGACTCCGACGACGCGGATTTAGGACCCCGCTGCCGAGTATACACCTGGCGAATGTCCGCTCCCTTACCAACAAAACGGACGAAATACTCTTACTCACCAGGACAAACAAAGATTTTTCCAACTCCGCTGCGCTGTGTTTCACAGAAACATGGCTCAATGACACCATACCGGACAGCTCGTTACATCTGCCGGGTTTTCAGCTGTTCAGAGCGGATCGCATTGCCGAGTCAACAGGGAAGACACGTGGTGGTGGATTATGTTTTTATATAAACGAAGGTTGGTGCAGAGATATAACAACACTGAAGAAGATGTGCTTTTTGTACTTAGAAGCGTTCTCTATCAACTGCAAACCTTTTTATTCGCCACGCGAGTTTTCCTCGTTTATTCTCGTGAATGTTTACATTCCTCCACATGCTTGTGCGAGCGCGGCGCTGCAACAGCTGGCGGATTACATCACTGACACGGAGCAGCAACACCCGGATTCTCTTATTATTATTATTGGGGACTTTAACAGAGCAAACCTCTCCCGTGAGCTGCCAAAATACAGGCAGCATATCACATGCCCCACCAAAGACAGCAACATTCTGGATCACTGTTACACCACAATACGGGATGCATACCACTCTGTTCCCAGAGCAGCTCTGGGTCTCTCTGATCATTGCCTGGTTCATCTTCTTCCGACCTACAGACAGAAGCTTAAATCTGCCAAGCCTGTAGCAAGAACAGCAAAGAGATGGAGCAGCGAAACAGAGCGGGCCTTACAAGCCTGTTTCGACTGCACGGATTGGAGTGTCTTTGAAGCTGCAGCCACTGATCTGGATGAGTTAACTGACACAGTGACATCCTACATCAGCTTCTGTGAGGACATGTGTATTCCCACCAGGACTCGCTTAACATACAACAATGACAAACCATGGTTTACAATGAAACTGAGACAGCTTCGTCAGGCGAAAGAAGATGCTTACAGAAGTGGGGACAAAGTCTTGTATAATCAGGCCAAAAACACACTGACAAAGGAGATAAGAGCAGCTAAGAGAAGCTACTCTGAAAAGCTGAAGAACCAGTTTTCAACCAACGACCCTGCATCAGTGTGGAAAGGCCTGAAAGACATTACCAACTACAAGCCATCATCCCCTCAGTCTGTGGGTAATCAACGACTGGCTGACGACCTGAACGACTTCTATTGTCGTTTTGAAATGCAGAGTCTCACCCTTCACACCCGCCCTGACCCTATCTCTGCTATACCATTAACACCTCCTCTTGACATTCAACCTGCACTTAAGATCTGCGAAGAGGATGTTTGCCAGCTTTTCCGCAAACAAAAGATCAGAAAAGCACCAGGCCCAGACAATGTCTCACCCTCCTGCCTGAAAGTCTGTGCGGAGCAGCTGTCGCCCATCTTCACTAATATTTTTAACAGATCTTTGGAGCAGTGTGAAGTCCCTTCATGCTTCAAACGCTCCACCATCATCCCTGTACAGAAGAAACCCAAAATATCTGGACTTAATGACTACAGGCCTGTTGCTTTAACATCTGTGGTCATGAAGTCATTTGAGAGACTTGTACTGGCCCACCTGAAGGACATCACCAGACCACTTCTTGATCCCCTCCAGTTTGCTTACCGAGCAAACAGGTCTGTGGACGATGCAGTAAACATGGGACTGCATTACATCCTACAACACCTAGACAGACCAGGGACTTACGTCAGGATCCTGTTTGTAGACTTCAGCTCGGCCTTCAACACCATAATCCCAGACCTCCTCCTGCCCAAGCTTACCCAGCTCTCTGTGCCAACCTCTACCTGTCAGTGGATTATTAACTTCCTGTCGAACAGGCAGCAGCTAGTGAGGTTGGGAAAATTTAAATCCAGCACATGTACCATCAGCACCGGAGCTCCTCAAGGATGTGTTCTTTCTCCACTGCTATATTCACTCTACACAAACGAATGCACCTCTACAGACCCTTCTGTCAAACTCCTGAAGTTTGCAGATGACACCACAGTCATTGGCCTTATTCAAGACGGTGATGAATCTGCCTACAGAAAGGAGGTTGCTCAGCTGGCTGCCTGGTGTAGTCAAAACAACCTAGAGCTGAATGCATTCAAGACAGTGGAGATGATAGTGGATTTCAGAAGGAACCCTCCATCACTTCCTCCCCTCACCATCCTGGACAGCACTGTGGATACTGTGGAGTCATTCAGGTTCCTGGGCTCCACCATCTCTCAGGACCTGAAGTGGGAGTCCCACATAGACTCCATTGTAAAGAAGGCCCAGCAGAGGTTATACTTCCTCCGTCAATTGAGGAAGTTCAACCTACCACAGGAGCTACTGACCCAGTTCTACTCAGTGGTCATCGAATCTGTTCTGTGCACTTCAATTACTGTTTGGTATGGCTCGGCCACCAAATCAGACCTACGAAGACTACAACGGACAGTTCGTAGTGCTGAGAAAATTATTGGTGCTCCTCTGCCCACACTTCAGGACCTGTACGATTCCAGAGTGAAAAACAGGGCAAGAAAAATCATCATTGACTCCACACACCCAGCACACAAACTCTTTGATCTGCTGCCCTCTGGCCGGCGCTTTAGAGCACCAAACACCAGGACTTCCAGACACAGAAGCAGCTTCTTCCCCCAGGCAATCTCCCTCCTAAACAGATAACTGCTCCTTAAGAGCAATATTCCACTTCCACTACTCCTATAGTGTGCACTATAGTGCCTTATTATATCTACATCTTATGTATACATGTATATAACACTACCTCTACTTACTAAATTATCCATTTGCACAAGTGTACATACAATCTGTTAATATGTTTATTCTACTATATACTACCCTGTACAATGTCTCTTATATGTTATTATCCCCCATTTTCTGTAAAATAGTCTTTATTTTATATATGCACAATTTAGAATCTTTTAGACTGTAAATCGTATTATATTGTATTGTCATTGTGTTGAATGTCTGTACTAGAAGCTTCCAACACCAAAGAAAATTCCTTGTGTGTGCAAGCACACTTGGCAATAAAGCTCTTCTGATTCTGATTCTGATTCTGATAAATGGTTAAAAAAAACGTTATGAGATGTGTAAAGATTTAATAGGTGAAAGATAAAAAAATATATTTTAAGATTTATTTAAGATTATTTATCAAAACATTGAATAGGGCCATTCAGCTGTCTTTCTTTTAGACAGATTACAAAAACAAAAAAGAAAAGTCACAGAAAACTCCTGTTCACTTTAGTCAACAAGAAAAAACATATTCCTATAATGCTAAGAAACGATGATTGATGGGGGGGAAAGCAGTGGATGCAGCATATAAGGCAATAAGCATCATGGGCAATGACTGAAGAATTTTGATGGTTGAATATACACAGTTCTTTAATTTATACAATTATTGCATATATTGCAAATATATGCATACAAAGAGTCAGACATGAGACCAATTAAAGAAAAAAACAATCGCACATTTTTCCTAAACATAAAAACATCCAAATTATGTGTTATTAGTAACTCCCTGAAATAAAAATGAAAAATAACTATTCGTGATCACTACTGTGATCAATGGGCTTTAATGTGTAATTCAGAAACATTTCTAAAACATAGTAATAAGATGTACATTCACATAGCCAGGGAAAGATGATATATTCTCATATTCAAGAGCAAAGAGTCAATGCCTAAACTGAGAACAAAAACAAATGACAGATGCTAAAACTTTTTATAAGAATATTTTTATATAGACATAAATCATTTACACAGATCAGAATAATTATTGGACAGTAAAATAATTAGATCTTTGTCAAATCAAAGTCATTATTTTTAAATAATTTATACGTATAAGCACCACACATAAGGATATAATTGAAATGAGGTGGAGTTGAGGAAACCAACCCCTCAGCAGTGAATAAAAACACATTAAACGAAATTGTCAGATTTATAATGGAATTATTTTCTTGGAACATGAAGTTTCCCTTTAACAACTGAAAATGTAGAAGATAGCATGTATGAGACATTTTGAAGGCATTTAAATATAAAACACCACATCAAACAGTCCTCAAAATTAATGAGTGCCAATCTCAGATGGTGTACTATGATTCTGAAGTGAAATCATTTTCACCAAACAGGTAGTTTCCTTTTAACACCTGTCTGAACATATAAAAAAACACTGAATTTAGGATATTCAGTGGACTTTTATTTAAAAACACCACATCAGACAGTCCTGATATTGTATGATGGACAATCTAAGATGGTGTACTATGATTCTGAGGTGAAATCATTTTCACAAAACAGGTAGTTTCCTTTTAACACTTGTCTGAACATATAGAAAAAACTGTGTATATAGGATATTCAGGTGACTTTTATTTAAAAACACCATATCAGACAGTCCTGATATTGTAGGATGGACAATCTGAGATGGTATACTATGATTCTGAGTTGAAATCACTTTCACAAAACAGGTAGTTTCCTTTTAACACCTATCTGTTTTTTTTACAGAAAACATAAATGATTAGTTCACCTACCGAGTCCACGGGTCCGAGTCGTTCGTTCTTTTGTCACGTGACAACCCCATAGGCCAGTCTATGCAGACTGTGCCGGAAACAGAAATGATTAGTTCATCTACCGAGTCTTCGTGGCTTGAGTCGTTCGTTCTTTTGTCACGTGATATGACAGATGCTTGTTTAATGTATTGCATACAAAAATAACTTATTTCCTGACTTCCCTTACAAATATTCATGCAGTTTTTAACTCTTGCTTTTGATGCATTTCTGTAAAGTTATGTATTTATAATTCATTAACAATTTTGGGTCACTCAGGTATGCAATAAGGTTTACAGGTTGTTGTTTTTTACTAAAAAAGTCTCATGCAGTTTGCAAAGTATATAATAATAGGCTATTGAAATCATTTAAATGTGCAATTATTTAATAAGAGATCACTTGTGTAATATATGCATTAGACATAAACACTGACTTTACTAGTGTTGCTTATGTTTATATTTTGCCAGCACAGTTCTTATGCAAAATAGTTAGTTATTAAGATAAATTAAAAACACATGCAGAAATCCACAAGAAACATTTATGAATATACGGACAGAAAAAAGAACAGAACGGTACGTTTTAGAGAATATGTTTATTGCACATATCTTTTGATCCTTTTATAATATTTCTTTCTATAATACAACATGTACATCATGCATTTGACTGATGATCCGGGAAGTGGTCACGTAACGTTAAAGACTCGGACTCGAAGACTCCTGTACAGGCTGCAGGTTTGCCTGCGGAGCTACCATTTGACAAAAGAACAAAAGGGCTCGGACCCGATGACTCGAGAGACGAACTAATCATTTCTCTTTCCGGTATAAGGACTCAGACCCGATGACTCGAGAGACGAACTAATCATTTCTCTTTCCGGTATAAGGACTCGGACCCGATGACTCGAGAGACGAACTTCATTACTGTTTCTGTTGCACATGCGCGGTCAACACAAAATGAACGAATCGCTCGCTGAGACACTCGTCACTCCCGAGTCATTTTAAAGATTCGTTCAAAAAGAACGAATCGTTCATGAACGACCCATCACTACTGGCTTGACAGTCATTTTCAAAGTGGAGGCTGGCCTGACCGTAGTTCCTGACTGAATATGGCTCTTCAAATAAACAGAAACTGTGTTAGGGTCCCACCTTGAACTTTACACATAGCATTTCAATGTTTTATCACATATCTGTGCCTTAGAGAAGAGTCCTAATCAAACCTGTGACGTTCACTGTGACATACATCTGTAACGTTATGTGTGGGACTTTAAAAACAAATAAAACATGTTGCCAGTCAGGCACACCACATTGAAATTGCGAATTAGGCACATTTATATGCAGTTTCAAATGCTGCACAAAACTCGTGAGTGTACTGCTCTCGTTATTACAGAACTGACAGGTCACTTAAACATGTTAAACAGGATGACACAAACCTGCATGTGAATGGCAACTTTCTAACGAGCTCAAGTACAAATATGAACACCATTCACACTTACAAGTGAACTTAAAACAAAACAAAACAAAACCTCAAAGAAAACTCGTTCCAGCATGTTCATGTTACTAACACGCACTAACTACATCAAATTATGTGCTAGACTCATAATAAATTCACCGTAGAAATCAAATTAGACGGTCAATCTAGTTTTGCAATGTGACAAAATAAAAATATTACGCGTTCACGATTTAACAGAGGTACTGGGCTATACATTTCTCACCACTAGGGCTGGGCTGAATGACGTAATATTCCGTTACCGCGGAATAAAATGTCGACCGTAAGAGATTTTTCTATTCCGTGTATTCCGCGGAATGTAAATAAGTAGGCGTGGTTAACTCGGCGCTCTGCAAATTAGGCGCTATTCTGAAAAAAACTAATGAATTAATCCACCCGTAACAAATGAACGTATCAAACATTCTTTTGACCTTC